>NC_134363.1:34237899-34282693 GCF_048569485.1 Anomaloglossus baeobatrachus | reverse complement strand
GTGCGCTTGGTGCCTGTGTGCAGCTCACACCCCTCCCCTCAAACAGAACTATGCACACTTGGCCAAACCGAGCGTGCATGAGCATTCTGGCAAACAGAGCTGACATTCATGGCCTGTGTGCTCGGTGTCTGCTTGCCCCCTGCAGAACTCGCACACTGTGTTGGTGGGAGCGTGCACGTGCCTTGTGCGGCCACTTTTCTACATTCACCCCCCCATTGAAGATGGCCGGGTTGTGGGTACACCGTGTTCCCTGCTGATGTGTGCGGTTGTCGCTCACCTCCACGTTTGCTGCATTATTTTTCTCTTTTTTTTTATGATCCCCCCCCTTCCTGCAGCCGCATTCCCCCCCTCTCCCCTCCCCCCTTCTCTCTGTCTCTTGTTTACTATGGTGAACTGATTTGACTCCTGTAGGCTGTAGTGGGAGCGGACTGGGCTCTGCTGCTTCTCCTCTCATTGGTGGCTGCCAGCCGGGGCCACGGATTGGTTGGCACCGGAGCCTCGCTCTTGTCTCTTCTGCCTAGTAGTTTAACCCTTTAAACGCCTTCTGGGAAATCATCATCACCGCCTCCGCAGCAGCGACGGCGCCGTCTCACCTAGAGTAGGTGGATCTCTATGGGGCTTTGCGAATACAAATAATAAAAACGCAGCCAATATGTAAAAAAGAAAAAAAAAACAATTGTTCGTTCCCACCGCCCCTGACGTTAACCGGTTACCCATTAGCGGCGTCCGTTACGGCCGGCGTACGCGAAACGGGTTAATCTGGAAATCGCGAAAAGCGAGATCTGCTGGTAGGAATAATGGCCTTTGTGTCATGGCAGAAGCGACGTATCGATAATATGGTGTTTAACCCCCACCCCCGGGACAATGGTCCTTTCATACCGGGAAGGAGGTCGTCAGTATGGAGGCGGCCATCGTCCACCGTGTCTCAGGACACATAATCCACAGCTCCACCTTAGGAGACGTCGTCCTATTTTACAGCAAGTGGAAACCGTCAGCAGGCAGAGAAAGTGTTCTCTGTATCATAGGTGCGATGCTCTGCGTGTCCTGACCCCTTTCTATCATAGCTGCGATGCTCTGCGTGTCCTGACTCCTTTCTATCATAGCTGCGATGCTCTGCGTGTCCTGACTCCTTTCTATCATAGCTGCGATGCTCTGCGTGTCCTGACTCCTTTCTATCATAGCTGAGATGCTCTGCGTGTCCTGACTCCTTTCTATCATAGCTGTGATACTCTGCGTTTTCTGACTCCTTTCTATCATAGCTGTGATGCTCTGCGTGTCCTGACCCCTTTCTATCATAGCTGCGATGCTCTGCGTGTCCTGACCCCTTTCTATCATAGCTGTGATGCTCTGCGTGTCCTGACTCCTTTCTATCATAGCTGAGATGCTCTGCGTGTCCTGACTCCTTTCTATCATAGCTGTGATGCTCTGCGTGTCCTGACCCCTTTCTATCATAGCTGCGATGCTCTGCGTGTCCTGACTCCTTTCTATCATAGCTGCGATGCTCTGCGTGTCCTGACTCCTTTCTATCATAGCTGCGATGCTCTGCGTGTCCTGACTCCTTTCTATCATAGCTGCGATGCTCTGCGTGTCCTGACTCCTTTCTATCATAGCTGCGATGCTCTGCAGGTCCTGCCTCCTTTCTATCATAGCTGCGATGCTCTGCGTGTCCTGACTCCTTTCTATCATAGCTGTGATACTCTGCGTTTTCTGACTCCTTTCTATCATAGCTGCGATGCTCTGCAGGTCCTGCCTCCTTTCTATCATAGCTGCGATGCTCTGCGTGTCCTGACTCCTTTCTATCATAGCTGCGATGCTCTGCAGGTCCTGCCTCCTTTCTATCATAGCTGCGATGCTCTGCAGGTTCTGACTGCTTTCTATCATAGCTGCGATGCTCTGCGTGTCCTGACCCCTTTCTATCATAGCTGCGATGCTCTGCATGTCCTGACCCCTTTCTATCATAGCTGCGATGCTCTGCAGGTCCTGCCTCCTTTCTATCATAGCTGCGATGCTCTGCGTGTCCTGACTCCTTTCTATCATAGCTGTGATACTCTGCGTTTTCTGACTCCTTTCTATCATAGCTGCGATGCTCTGCAGGTCCTGACTCCTTTCTATCATAGCTGCGATGCTCTGCAGGTCCTGCCTCCTTTCTATCATAGCTGCGATGCTCTGCGTGTCCTGACTCCTTTCTATCATAGCTGTGATACTCTGCGTTTTCTGACTCCTTTCTATCATAGCTGCGATGCTCTGCAGGTCCTGCCTCCTTTCTATCATAGCTGCGATGCTCTGCGTGTCCTGACTCCTTTCTATCATAGCTGCGATGCTCTGCAGGTCCTGCCTCCTTTCTATCATAGCTGCGATGCTCTGCAGGTTCTGACTGCTTTCTATCATAGCTGCGATGCTCTGCGTGTCCTGACCCCTTTCTATCATAGCTGCGATGCTCTGCAGGTCCTGCCTCCTTTCTATCATAGCTGCGATGCTCTGCAGGTTCTGACTGCTTTCTATCATAGCTGTGATGCTCTGCATGTCCTGACCCCTTTCTATCATAGCTGCGATGCTCTGCGTGTCCTGACCCCTTTCTATCATAGCTGCGATGCTCTGCGTGTCCTGACCCCTTTCTATCATAGCTGCGATGCTCTGCGTGTCCTGACCCCTTTCTATCATAGCTGCGATGCTCTGCGTGTCCTGACCCCTTTGTATCATAGCTGCGATGCTCTGCGTGTCCTGACCCCTTTGTATCATAGCTGCGATGCTCTGCGTGTCCTGACCCCTTTGTATCATAGCTGTGATGCTCTGCGTGTCCTGACTCCTTTCTATCATAGCTGCGATGCTCTGCGTGTCCTGACCCCTTTCTATCATAGCTGCGATGCTCTGCGTGTCCTGACCCCTTTCTATCATAGCTGCGATGCTCTGCGTGTCCTGACCCCTTTCTATCATAGCTGCGATGCTCTGCGTGTCCTGACCCCTTTCTATCATAGCTGCGATGCTCTGCGTGTCCTGACCCCTTTGTATCATAGCTGCGATGCTCTGCGTGTCCTGACCCCTTTGTATCATAGCTGCGATGCTGTGCGTGTCCTGACCCCTTTGTATCATAGCTGCGATGCTCTGCGTGTCCTGACCCCTTTGTATCATAGCTGCGATGCTCTGCGTGTCCTGACTCTGAGGTACGGGCTCTTATTGCTGCGTGATTTTAGTCCAGGTTCTGTGGGGGCGGAGCATGACTCTTGGATTATCTCATTGGTGTAATGCCTTGTGCAGGGGCGGAGCATGAGACAGGGATTCTCATTGGTGTAATGCCTTGTGCAGGGGCGGATCATAAGAAAGGGATTATTTCATTGGTTTAATGCCTTGTGCAGGGGCGGAGCAAGACACTGGGATTATCTCATTGGTCTAATGCCTTGTGCAGGGGCGGAGTATAACTCTTGGATTATCTCATTGGTGCAATGCCTTGTGCAGGGGCGGAGCATGACACTGGGATTATCTCATTGGTGCAATGCCTTGTGCAGGGGCGGAGCATGACACTGGGATTATCTCATTGGTGCAATGGCTTGTGTAGGGGTGGAGCATGACTCAGGGATTATCTCATTGGTGCAATGCCTTGTGCAGGGGCAGAGCATGACACTGGGATTCTCATTGGTGCAACGCCTTGTGCAGGGGCGGAGCAAGACACTGGGATTATTTCATTGGTGCAATACCTTGTGCAGAGGCGGAGCAAGACACTGGGATTCTCATTGGTGCAATGCCTTGTGAGGGGCGGAGCATGACTCTTGGATTATCTCATTGGTATAATGCCTTGTGCAGGGGCGGAGCATAAGAAAGGGATTATCTCATTGGTGTAATGCATTGTGCAGGGGCGGAGCATGACACTGGGATTATCTCATTGGTGCAATACTTTGTGCAGGGGCGGAGCAATACACTGGGATTCTCATTGGTTCAATGCCTTGTGCAGGGGCGGAGCATGACGCTGGGATTATCTCATTGGTGCAATGCCTTGTGCAGGGGTGGAGCATAACTCTTGAATGATCTCATTGGTGTAATGCCTTGTGCAGGGGCGGAGCATGACATTGGGATTATCTCATTGGTGTACTGCCTTGTGCAGGGGCAGAGTATGACACTGGGATTATCTCATTGGTGCAATACCTTGTGCAGGGGCGGAGCATGACACTGGGATTATCTCATTGGTGCAATGGCTTGTGTAGGGGCGGAGCATGACTCAGGGATTATCTCATTGGTGCAATGCCTTGTGCAGGGGCAGAGCATGACACTGGGATTCTCATTGGTGCAACGCCTTGTGCAGGGGCGGAGCAAGACACTGGGATTATCTCATTGGTTTAATGCCTTGTGCAGGGGTGGAGCATAACTCTTGAATGATCTCATTGGTGTAATGCCTTGTGCAGGGGCGGAGCATGACATTGGGATTCTCATTGGTGTAATCCTTTGTGCAGGGGCGGAGCATGACGCTGGGATTATCTCATTGGTGCAATGCCTTGTGAGAGGGGCGGAGCATAACTCTTGGATTATCTCATTGGTGTAATGCCTTGTACAGGGGTGGAGCATAACTCTTGAATGATCTCATTGGTGTAATGCCTTGTGCAGGGGCGGAGCATGACATTGGGATTCTCATTGGTGTAATGCTTTGTGCAGGGGCGGAGCATGACACTGGGATTCTCATTGGTGCAATGCCTTGTGCAGGGGCGGAGCATGACATTGAGATTCTCATTGGTGCATTGCCTTGTGCAGGGGCAGAGCATGAGACAGGGATTATCTGATTGGTGTAATGCCTTGTGCAGAGGGAGGGGAGTTCCAGAACATAGTGTACCCTAGAGTGGAAACCTTGGCTCTTCTCCCCAATCCTCTTGTGCTCTTCAGAGATCAGCGGCGCCCCTGTCTTCTTATCTTCGCCCCTTTTTGAGTCCAGTTCAGTTTTTACCATTTGGTTCCCGTGGATCCTTCTTGCTTGCTTGCTCGCTCGTCTCTGGCCGGATTTTAGGGGGGCGTTTGGATATTATTTTTGTTTTCCTTCTGTTTTGACATTTCTTTACAGCGAATGTTCATAGGAAAAGCGGTAATTTCCTGCGCGCAGAGCCGGCGGCACGTGACTCACCCGATGTATAAATAATGAGATCTGAGCTCATTCTGGAGTCATCCTCTCATAACAAGACAGCCAGACCCGATCGTTACAGCCACACCGGGCGGAAGCCAGAGACGCGGGTCAATACGTGACGCATCGGGTGATAGCGCAGGACGTAACTGCCGTATACAGGAAAAAACACCGAGTCCAGGAAGGTGGATGACAACCAGGTTATATTCAGTGACTGCAAGCAGAGATCGGGGCCATGCTGAGGATGTGACAGATGCATCTGTGACCGCACGGAAAAACATAAACCGTCCATATGTGCCACCTTTCTGGACCCTTAATTCATTGGTTGGTGATTAGTTCTGAGGCGCCGTTTCCCGCTTGCTCTGGATTTATTCTCACATTGGTGACTGGTTCTGCGGCACTGTGTCCCGCTCGCTCTGGGATTGGCTATTGATTCTGCAGCGCCATGTCCCGATCGCTCTGGGTTTGGGGACTGGTTCTGCAGTGCCGTGTCCCGCTCGCTCTAGGATTGGTGACTGGTTCTGCGGCGCCGTGTTCCGCTCGCTCTGGGATTGGTGACTGGTTCTGCGGCGCCGTGTCCCGCTTGCTCTGGGATTGGTGACTGGTTCTGTGGCGTTGTCCCGCTTGCTCTGGGATTGGTGACTGGTTCTGCGGCGCCGTGTCCCGCTCGCTCTGGGATTGGCGACTGGTTCTGAGGCACTGTGTCCCGCTCGCTCTGGGATTGGCAACTGGTTCTGCAGCGCTGTGTCCCGCTCACTCTGGGATTGATGACTGGTTCTGCGGCGCCGTGTCCCGCTCGCTCTGGGATTGGCGACTGGTTCTGAGGCACTGTGTCCCGCTCGCTCTGGGATTGGGAACTGGTTCTGCAGCGCCGTGTCCCGCTCGCTCTGGGATTGGGGACTGGTTCTGCGGCACAGTGTCCCGCTTGCTCTGGGATTGGTGACTGGTTCTGCGGCGCCTTGTCCCGCTCGCTCTGGGATTGGTGACTGGTTCTGCGGCGCCGTATCCCGCTCGCTCTGGGATTGGTGACTGCTTCTGCAGTGCCGTGTCCCGCTCGCTCTGGGATTGGTGACTGGTTCTGCGGCACCGTGTCCTGCTCGCTCTGGGATTGGAGATTGGTTCTGCAGCGCCGTGTCCTGCTCTCTCTGGGATTGGTGACTGGTTCTGCGGCGTCGTGTCCCGCTCGCTCTGGGATTGGTGACTGGTTCTGCAGTGCCGTGTCCCGCTCGCTCTAGGATTGGTGACTGGTTCTGCGGCGCCGTGTCCCGCTCGCTCTGGGATTGGTGACTGGTTCTGCGGCGCCGTGTCCCGCTCGCTCTGGGATTGGTGACTGGTTCTGCGGCGCAGTGTCCCGCTTGCTCTGGGATTGGTGACTGGTTCTGTGGCGTTGTCCCGCTCGCTCTGCGATTGGTGACTGGTTCTGCGGCGCCGTGTCCCGCTCGCTCTGGGATTGGCGACTGGTTCTGAGGCACTGTGTCCCGCTCGCTCTGGGATTGGGAACTGGTTCTGCAGCGCTGTGTCTCGCTCGCTCTGGGATTGATGACTGGTTCTGCGGCGCCGTGTCCCGCTCGCTCTGGGATTGGCGACTGGTTCTGAGGCACTGTGTCCCGCTCGCTCTGGGATTGGGAACTGGTTCTGCAGCGCCGTGTCCCGCTCGCTCTGGGATTGGGGACTGGTTCTGCGGCACAGTGTCCCGCTTGCTCTGGGATTGGTGACTGGTTCTGCGGCGCCGTATCCCGCTCACTCTGGGATTGGTGACTGCTTCTGCAGTGCCGTGTCCCGCTCGCTCTGGGATTGGTGACTGGTTCTGCGGCACCGTGTCCTGCTCGCTCTGGGATTGGAGATTGGTTCTGCAGCGCCGTGTCCTGCTCTCTCTGGGATTGGTGACTGGTTCTGCGGCGCCGTGTCCCGCTCGCTCTGGGATTGGTGACTGGTTCAGCGGCGTCGTGTCCCGCTCGCTCTGGGATTGGTGACTGGTTCTGCGGCGCTGTGTCCCGCTCGCTCTGGGATGGGTGACTGGTTCTGCGGCGTCGTGTCCTGCTCGCTCTGGGATTGGTGACTGGTTCTGTGGCGCTGTGTCCCGCTCACTCTGGGATTGGGGACTGGTTCTGCGGCGCTGTGTCCCGCTCGCTCTGGGATTGGTGACTGGTTCTGCGGCGTCGTGTCCCGCTCGCTCTGGGATTGATGACTGGTTCTGCAGCGCCGTGTCCCGCTCGCTCTGGGATTGGCGACTGGTTCTGAGGCACTGTATCCCGCTCGCTCTGGGATTGGGAACTGGTTCTGCAGCGCCGTGTCCCGCTCGCTCTGGGATTTGGGACTGGTTCTGCGGCACCGTGTCCCGCTTGCTCTGGGATTGGGGACTGGTTCTGCGGTGCCGTGTCCCGCTCGCTCTGGGATTGGGGACTGGTTCTGCAGTGCCGTGTCCCACTCGCTCTGGATTTATTCTTGTGTTGATGACTGGTTCTGTAGCGCTGTGTCCCGCTCGCTCTGGGATTGGCGACTGGTTCTGAGGCACTGTGTCCCGCTCGCTCTGGGATTGGGAACTGGTTCTGCAGCGCCGTGTCCTCTCGCTCTGGGATTGGGGACTGGTTCTGCGGCGCCTTGTCCCGCTCGCTCTGGGATTGGGGACTGGTTCTGCGGCGCCGTATCCCGCTCGCTCTGGGATTGGTGACTGCTTCTGTGGTGCCGTGTCCCGCTCGCTCTGGGATTGGCTATTGATTCTGCGGTGCAGTGTTCCGCTCGCTCTGGGGTCTGGTTCTGCGGCGCCGTGTCCCGCTCGCTCTGGGATTGCGACTGGTTCTGAGGCACTGTGTCCCGCTCGCTCTGGGATTGGGGACTCGTTCTGCAGCACAGTGTCCCGCTCGCTCTGGGATTGGTGACTGGTTCTGCGGCGCTCTGGGATTGGGGACTGGTTCTGTGGCGCCGTGTCCCGCTCGCTCTGGGATTGGTGACTGGTTCTGCGGCGCCGTGTCCCGCTCGCTTTGGGATTGGTGACTGGTTCTGCGGCGCCGTGTCCCGCTCGCTTTGGGATTGGTGACTGGTTCTGCGGCGCCGTGTCCCGCTCGCTCTGGGATTGGTGACTGGATCTGCGGCACTGTGTCCCGCTCGCTCTGGGATTGGTGACTGGTTCAGCGGCGCCGTGTCCCGCTCGCTCTGGGATTGGGGACTGGTTCTGCGGCGCCTTGTCCCGCTCGCTCTGAGATTGGGGACTGGTTCTGCGGCGCCGTATCCCGCTCGCTCTGGGATTGGTGACTGCTTCTGCGGTGCCGTGTCCCGCTCGCTCTGGGATTGGCGACTGGTTCTGCGGCACCGTGTCCTGCTCGCTCTGGGATTGGAGATTGGTTCTGCAGCACCGTGTCCTGCTCGCTCTGGGATTGGTGACTGCTTCTGCGGCGCCGTATCCCGCTCGCTCTGGGATTGGTGACTGCTTCTGCGGCGCCGTATCCTGCTCGCTCTGGGATTGGTGACTGGTTCTGCTGCGCTGTGTCCCGCTCGCTCTGGGATTGGTGACTGGTTCTGCGGCGCTGTGTCCCGCTCGCTCTGGGATTGGCTATTGATTCTGCAGTGCAGTGTTCCGGTCTCTCTGGGATTGGGGACTGGTTCTGCGGCGCCGTGTCCCGCTCGCTCTGGGATTGATGACTGGTTCTGCGGCGCCGTGTCCCGCTCGCTCTGGGATTGGCGACTGGTTCTGAGGCACTGTGTCCCGCTCGCTCTGGGATTAGTGACTGGTTCTGCGGCACCGTGTCCTGCTCGCTCTGGGATTGGGGACTGGTTCTGCAGCGCAGTGTCCCGCTCGCTCTGGGATTGGTGACTGGTTCTGCGGCGCTCTGGGATTGGTGACTGGTTCTGTGGCGCCGTGTCCGCTCGCTCTGGGATTGGTGACTGGTTCTGCGGCGTCGTGTCCCGCTCGCTCTGGGATTGGTGACGGGTTCTGCGGCATCGTGTCCCGCTCGCTCTGGGATTGGTGACTGGTTCTGCGGCGCTCTGGGATTGGTGACGGGTTCTGCGGCACCGTGTCCCGCTCGCTCTGGGATTGGTGACTGGTTCTGCGGCGCTCTGGGATTGGGGACTGGTTCTGCGGCGCCGTGTCCCGCTCGCTCTGGAATTGGTGACTGGTTCTGCGGCACTGTGTCCTGCTCGCTCTGGGATTGGTGACTGGTTCTGCGGTACCGTGTCCCGCTCGCTCTGGGATTGGTGACTGGTTCTGCGGCGCCGTGTCCCGCTCGCTCTGGGATTGGTGACTGGTTCTGCGGCGCTGTGTCCCGCTCGCTCTGGGATTGGTGACTGGTTCTGCGGCGCTGTGTCCCGCTCGCTCTGGGATTGGTGACTGGTTCTGCGGCGCTGTGTCCCGGTCGCTCTGGGATTGGTGACTGGTTCTGCGGCGCCGTGTCCCGCTCGCTCTGGGATTGGGGACTGGTTCTGCGGCGCCGTGTCCCGCTCGCTCTGGGATTGGGGACTGGTTCTGCGGCGCTGTGTCCCGCTCGCTCTGGGATTGGTGACTGGTTCTGCGGCGCCGTGTCCCGCTCGCTCTGGGATTGGTGACTGGTTCTGCGGCGCTGTGTCCCGCTCGCTCTGGGATTGGGGACTGGTTCTGCGGCGCCGTGTCCCGCTCGCTCTGGGATTGGTGACTGGTTCTGCGGCGCCGTGTCCCGCTCGCTCTGGGATTGGCTATTGATTCTGCGGTGCAGTGTTCCGCTCGCTCTGGGATTGGGGTCTGGTTGTGCGGCGCTGTGTCCCGCTTGCTCTGGGATTGATGACTGGTTCTGCGGCGCCGTGTCCCGCTCGCTCTGGGATTGGCGACTGGTTCTGAGGCACTGTGTCCCGCTCGCTCTAGGATTGGTGACTGGTTCTGCGGCCCCGTGTCCTGCTCGCTCTGGGATTGGGGACTGGTTCTGCGGCGCTCTGGGATTGGGGACTGGTTCTGTGGCGCTGTGTCCCGCTCGCTCTGGGATTGGTGACTGGTTCTGCGGCGCTCTGGGATTGGGGACTGGTTCTGCGGCGCCGTGTCCCGCTCGCTCTGGAATTGGTGACTGGTTCTGCGGCACTGTGTCCTGCTCGCTCTGGGATTGGTGACTGGTTCTGTGGCGCCGTGTCCCGCTCGCTCTGGGATTGGTGACTGGTTCTGCGGCGCCGTGTCCCGCTCACTCTGGGATTGGTGACTGGTTCTGCGGCGCCGTGTCCCGCTCGCTCTGGGATTGGTGACTGGTTCTGCGGCTCTGTGTCCCGCTCGCTCTGGGATTGGGGACTGGTTCTGCGGCGCCGTGTCCCGCTCGCTCTGGGATTGGGGACTGGTTCTGCGGCGCTGTGTCCCGCTCGCTCTGGGATTGGTGACTGGTTCTGCGGCGCCGTGTCCCGCTCGCTCTGGGATTGGTGACTGGTTCTGCGGCGCTGTGTCCCGCTCACTCTGGGATTGGGGACTGGTTCTGCGGCGCCGTGTCCCGCTCGCTCTGGGATTGGTGACTGGTTCTGCGGCGCCGTGTCCCGCTCGCTCTGGGATTGGCTATTGATTCTGCGGTGCAGTGTTCCGCTCGCTCTGGGATTGGGGTCTGGTTGTGCGGCGCTGTGTCCCGCTTGCTCTGGGATTGGTGACTGGTTCTGCGGCGCCGTGTCCCGCTCGCTCTGGGATTGGCGACTGGTTCTGAGGCACTGTGTCCCGCTCGCTCTGGGATTGGTGACTGGTTCTGCGGCACCGTGTCCTGCTCGCTCTGGGATTGGGGACTGGTTCTGCGGCGCTCTGGGATTGGGGACTGGTTCTGTGGCGCTGTGTCCCGCTCGCTCTGGGATTGGTGACTGGTTCTGCGGCGCTCTGGGATTGGGGACTGGTTCTGCGGCGCCGTGTCCCGCTCGCTCTGGAATTGGTGACTGGTTCTGCGGCACTGTGTCCTGCTCGCTCTGGGATTGGTGACTGGTTCTGCGGCGCCGTGTCCCGCTCGCTCTGGGATTGGTGACTGGTTCTGCGGCGCCGTGTCCCGCTCACTCTGGGATTGGTGACTAGTTCTGCGGCACTGTGTCCTGCTCGCTCTGGGATTGGTGACTGGTTCTGCGGCGCCGTGTCCCGCTCGCTCTGGGATTGGTGACTGGTTCTGCAGCGCCGTGTCCCGCTCGCTCTGGGATTGGTGACTGGTTCTGCGGCGCTGTGTCCCGCTCGCTCTGGGATTGGTTACTGGTTCTGCGGCGTCGTGTCCCGCTCGCTCTGGGATTGGTGACTGGTTCTGCGGCACTGTGTCCCGCTCGCTCTGGGATTGGCGACTGGTTCTGCGGCCCCGTGTCCCGCTCGCTCTGGGATTGGCGACTGGTTCTGCGGCCCCGTGTCCCGCTCGCTCTGGGATTGGTGACTGGTTCTGCGGCCCCGTGTCCCGCTCGCTCTGGGATTGGCGACTGGTTCTGCGGCCCCGTGTCCCGCTCGCTCTGGGATTGGCGACTGGTTCTGCGGCGCTGTGTCCCGCTCGCTCTGGGATTGGTGACTGGTTCTGCAGCGCCGTGTCCCGCTCGCTCTGGGATTGGTGACTGGTTCTAAGGCACTGTGTCCCGCTCGCTCTGGGATTGGTGACTGGTTCTGCGGCACCGTGTCCTGCTCGCTCTGGGATTGTTGACTGGTTCTGCGGCGCCATGTCCCGCTCGCTCTGGGATTGGTGACTGGTTTTGCGGCGCAGTGTCCCGCTCGCTCTGGGATTGGCGACTGGTTCTGCGGCGCCATGTCCCGCTCGCTCTGGGATTGGTGGTTGGTTCTGCGGCGCTGTGTCCCGCTCGCTCTGGGATTGGTGACTGGTTCTGCGGCGCCATGTCCCGCTCGCTCTGGGATTGGTGACTGGTTCTGCGGCGCCATGGCCCACTCGCTCTGGGATTGGTGACTGGTTCAGCGGCCCCGTGTCCCGCTCGCTCTGGGATTGGTGACTGGTTCTGCGGCGCTGTGTCCCGCTCGCTCTGGGATTGGTGACTGATTCTGCGGCGCCGTGTCCCGCTCGCTCTGGGATTGGTGACTGGTTCGGCGGCGCCGTGTCCCGCTCGCTCTGGGATTGGTGACTGATTCTGCGGCGCCGTGTCCCGCTCGCTCTGGGATTGGTGACTGGTTCTGCGGCGCCGTGTCCCGCTCGCTCTGGGATTGGTGACTGGTTCTGCGGCGCCGTGTCCCGCTCGCTCTGGGATTGGTGACTGGTTCTGCGGCGCCGTGTCCCGCTCGCTCTGGGATTGGTGACTGGTTCTGCGGCGCCGTGTCCCGCTCGCTCTGGGATTGGTGACTGGTTCTGCGGCGCCGTGTCCCGCTCGCTCTGGGATTGGTGACTGGTTCTGCGGCGCTGTGTCCCGCTCGCTCTGGGATTGGTGACTGGTTCTGCGGCGCTGTGTCCCGCTCGCTCTGGGATTGGTGACTGGTTCTGCGGCGCCGTGTCCCGCTCGCTCTGGGATTGGTGACTGGTTCTGCGGCGCCGTGTCCCGCTCGCTCTGGGATTGGTGACTGGTTCTGCGGCGCCGTGTCCCGCTCGCTCTGGGATTGGTGACTGGTTCTGCGGCGCTGTGTCCAGCTCGCTCTGGGATTGGTGACTGGTTCTGCGGCGCCGTGTCCCGCTCGCTCTGGGATTGGTGACTGGTTCTGCGGCGCCGTGTCCCGCTCGCTCTGGGATTGGTGACTGGTTCTGCGGCGCCGTGTCCCGCTCGCTCTGGGATTGGTGACTGGTTCTGCGGCGCCGTGTCCCGCTCGCTCTGGGATTGGTGACTGGTTCTGCAGCGCCGTGTCCCGCTCGCTCTGGGATTGGTGACTGGTTCTGCGGCGCCGTGTCCCGCTCGCTCTGGGATTGGTGGCTGGTTCTGCGGCGCCGTGTCCCGCTCGCTCTGGGATTGGTGACTGGTTCTGCGGCGCCGTGTCCCGCTCGCTCTGGGATTGGTGACTGGTTCTGCGGCGCCGTGTCCCGCTCGCTCTGGGATTGGTGACTGGTTCTGCGGCGCCGTGTCCCGCTCGCTCTGGGATTGGTGACTGGTTCTGCGGCGCCGTGTCCCGCTCGCTCTGGGATTGGTGACTGGTTCTGTGGCGCTGTGTCCCGCTCGCTCTGGGATTGGTGACTGGTTCTGCGGCGCCGTGTCCCGCTCGCTCTGGGATTGGTGGCTGGTTCTGCGGCGCTGTGTCCCGCTCGCTCTGGGATTGGTGACTGGTTCTGCGGCGCTGTGTCCCGCTCGCTCTGGGATTGGTGACTGGTTCAGCGGCCCCGTGTCCCGCTCGCTCTGGGATTGGTGACTGGTTCTGCGGCGCAGTGTCCCGCTCGCTCTGGGATTGGCGACTGGTTCTGCGGCGCTGTGTCCCGCTCGCTCTGGGATTGGTGACTGGTTCAGCGGCCCCGTGTCCCGCTCGCTCTGGGATTGGTGACTGGTTCTGCGGCGCAGTGTCCCGCTCGCTCTGGGATTGGCGACTGGTTCTGCGGCGCTGTGTCCCGCTCGCTCTGGGATTGGTGGCTGGTTCTGCGGCGCTGTGTCCCGCTCGCTCTGGGATTGGTGGCTGGTTCTGCGGCCCCGTGTCCCGCTCGCTCTGGGATTGGTGACTGGTTCTGCGGCGCTGTGTCCCGCTCGCTCTGGGATTGGTGACTGGTTCTGCGGCGCTGTGTCCCGCTCGCTCTGGGATTGGTGGCTGGTTCTGCGGCGCCGTGTCCCGCTCGCTCTGGGATTGGTGACTGGTTCTGCGGCGCTGTGTCCCGCTCGCTCTGGGATTGGTGACTGGTTCTGCGGCGCCGTGTCCCGCTCGCTCTGGGATTGGCGACTGGTTCTGCGGCGCTGTGTCCCGCTCGCTCTGGGATTGGTGGCTGGTTCTGCGGCCCCGTGTCCCGCTCGCTCTGGGATTGGTGGCTGGTTCTGCGGCGCCGTGTCCCGCACGCTCTGGGATTGGTGACTGGTTCTGCGGCGCCGTGTCCCGCACGCTCTGGGATTGGTGGCTGGTTCTGCGGCGCTGTGTCCCGCTTGCTCTGGGATTGGTGACTGGTTCTGCGGCGCCGTGTCCCGCTCGCTCTGGGATTGGTGGCTGGTTCTGCGGCGCTGTGTCCCGCTCGCTCTGGGATTGGTGGCTGGTTCTGCGGCGCTGTGTCCCGCTCGCTCTGGGATTGGTGGCTGGTTCTGCGGCGCTGTGTCCCGCTCGCTCTGGGATTGGTGACTGGTTCTGCGGCGCTGTGTCCCGCTCGCTCTGGGATTGGTGGCTGGTTCTGCGGCGCTGTGTCCCGCTCGCTCTGGGATTGGTGGCTGGTTCTGCGGCGCCGTGTCCCGCTCGCTCTGGGATTGGTGACTGGTTCTGCGGCGCCGTGTCCCGCTCGCTCTGGGATTGGTGACTGGTTCTGCGGCGCTGTGTCCCGCTCGCTCTGGGATTGGTGACTGGTTCTGCGGCGCTGTGTCCCGCTCGCTCTGGGATTGGTGACTGGTTCTGCGGCGCTGTGTCCCGCTCGCTCTGGGATTGGTGGCTGGTTCTGCGGCGCTGTGTCCCGCTCGCTCTGGGATTGGTGACTGGTTCTGCGGCGCTGTGTCCCGCACGCTCTGGGATTGGTGACTGGTTCTGCGGCGCTGTGTCCCGCTCGCTCTGGGATTGGTGGCTGGTTCTGCGGCGCCGTGTCCCGCTCGCTCTGGGATTGGTGGCTGGTTCTGCGGCGCTGTGTCCCGCTCGCTCTGGGATTGGTGACTGGTTCTGCGGCGCCATGTCCCGCTCGCTCTGGGATTGGTGACTGGTTCTGCGGCGCTGTGTCCCGCTCGCTCTGGGATTGGTGACTGGTTCTGCGGCGCTGTGTCCCGCTTGCTCTGGGATTGGTGACTGGTTCTGCGGCGCTGTGTCCCGCTCGCTCTGGGATTGGTGGCTGGTTCTGCGGCGCCGTGTCCCGCTCGCTCTGGGATTGGTGGCTGGTTCTGCGGCGCTGTGTCCCGCTCGCTCTGGGATTGGTGACTGGTTCTGCGGCGCCGTGTCCCGCTCGCTCTGGGATTGGTGACTGGTTCTGCGGCGCTGTGTCCCGCTCGCTCTGGGATTGGTGGCTGGTTCTGCGGCGCCGTGTCCCGCTCGCTCTGGGATTGGTGACTGGTTCTGCGGCGCCGTGTCCCGCTCGCTCTGGGATTGGTGACTGGTTCTGCGGCGCCGTGTCCCGCTCGCTCTGGGATTGGTGACTGGTTCTGCGGCCCCGTGTCCCGCTCGCTCTGGGATTGGTGGCTGGTTCTGCGGCGCTGTGTCCCGCTCGCTCTGGGATTGGTGACTGGTTCTGCGGCGCTGTGTCCCGCTCGCTCTGGGATTGGTGACTGGTTCTGCGGCCCCGTGTCCCGCTCGCTCTGGGATTGGTGGCTGGTTCTGCGGCGCTGTGTCCCGCTCGCTCTGGGATTGGTGACTGGTTCTGCGGCGCTGTGTCCCGCTCGCTCTGGGATTGGTGGCTGGTTCTGCGGCGCTGTGTCCCGCTTGCTCTGGGATTGGTGACTGGTTCTGCGGCGCTGTGTCCCGCTCGCTCTGGGATTGGTGACTGGTTCTGCGGCGCTGTGTCCCGCTCGCTCTGGGATTGGTGGCTGGTTCTGCGGCGCCGTGTCCCGCTCGCTCTGGGATTGGTGACTGGTTCTGCGGCGCCGTGTCCCGCTCGCTCTGGGATTGGTGACTGGTTCTGCGGCGCCGTGTCCCGCTCGCTCTGGGATTGGTGACTGGTTCTGCGGCGCAGTGTCCCGCTCGCTCTGGGATTGGTGACTGGTTCTGCGGCGCTGTGTCCCGCTTGCTCTGGGATTGGTGGCTGGTTCTGCGGCGCCGTGTCCCGCTCGCTCTGGGATTGGTGACTGGTTCTGCGGCGCCGTGTCCCGCTCGCTCTGGGATTGGTGACTGGTTCTGCGGCGCAGTGTCCCGCTCGCTCTGGGATTGGTGACTGGTTCTGCGGCGCTGTGTCCCGCTTGCTCTGGGATTGGTGGCTGGTTCTGCAGCGCCATGTCCCGCTCGCTCTGGGATTGGTGACTGGTTCTGCGGCGCTGTGTCCCGCTCGCTCTGGGATTGGTGACTGGTTCTGCGGCGCTGTGTCCCGCTTGCTCTGGGATTGGTGGCTGGTTCTGCGGCGCTGTGTCCCGCTCGCTCTGGGATTGGTGACTGGTTCTGCGGCGCCGTGTCCCGCTCGCTCTGGGATTGGTGACTGGTTCTGCGGCGCTGTGTCCCGCTTGCTCTGGGATTGGTGACTGGTTCTGCGGCGCCGTGTCCCGCTCGCTCTGGGATTGGTGGCTGGTTCTGCGGCGCTGTGTCCCGCTCGCTCTGGGATTGGTGACTGGTTCTGCGGCGCCGTGTCCCGCTCGCTCTGGGATTGGTGACTGGTTCTGCGGCGCTGTGTCCCGCACGCTCTGGGATTGGTGGCTGGTTCTGCGGCGCCGTGTCCCGCTCGCTCTGGGATTGGTGACTGGTTCTGCGGCGCTGTGTCCCGCTCGCTCTGGGATTGGTGACTGATTCTGCGGCGCCGTGTCCCGCTCGCTCTGGGATTGGTGACTGGTTCTGCGGCGCTGTGTCCCGCTCGCTCTGGGATTGGTGACTGGTTCTGCGGCGCTGTGTCCCGCTCGCTCTGGGATTGGTGACTGGTTCTGCGGCGCCGTGTCCCGCTCGCTCTGGGATTGGTGACTGGTTCTGCGGCGCCGTGTCCCGCTCGCTCTGGGATTGGTGACTGGTTCTGCGGCGCCGTGTCCCGCTCGCTCTGGGATTGGTGACTGGTTCTGCGGCGCCGTGTCCCGCTCGCTCTGGGATTGGTGGCTGGTTCTGCGGCGCTGTGTCCCGCTCGCTCTGGGATTGGTGACTGGTTCTGCGGCGCCGTGTCCCGCTCGCTCTGGGATTGGTGACTGGTTCTGCGGCGCCGTGTCCCGCACGCTCTGGGATTGGTGACTGGTTCTGCGGCGCCGTGTCCCGCTCGCTCTGGGATTGGTGGCTGGTTCTGCGGCGCTGTGTCCCGCTCGCTCTGGGATTGGTGACTGGTTCTGCGGCGCTGTGTCCCGCTCGCTCTGGGATTGGTGGCTGGTTCTGCGGCGCAATGTCCCGCTCGCTCTGGGATTGGCGACTGGTTCTGCGGCGCAGTGTCCCGCTCGCTCTGGGATTGGTGGCTGGTTCTGCGGCGCAGTGTCCCGCTCGCTCTGGGATTGGTGACTGGTTCTGCGGCGCAGTGTCCCGCTCGCTCTGGGATTGGTGGCTGGTTCTGCGGCGCCGTGTCCCGCACGCTCTGGGATTGGTGACTGGTTCTGCGGCGCCGTGTCCCGCTCGCTCTGGGATTGGTGGCTGGTTCTGCGGCGCTGTGTCACGCTCGCTCTGGGATTGGTGACTGGTTCTGCGGCGCCGTGTCCCGCTCGCTCTGGGATTGGTGACTGGTTCTGCGGCGCCGTGTCCCGCTCGCTCTGGGATTGGTGACTGGTTCTGCGGCGCTGTGTCCCGCTCGCTCTGGGATTGGTGACTGGTTCTGCGGCGCAGTGTCCCGCTCGCTCTGGGATTGGTGACTGGTTCTGCGGCGCAGTGTCCCGCTCGCTCTGGGATTGGTGACTGGTTCTGCGGCGCTGTGTCCCGCACGCTCTGGGATTGGTGACTGGTTCTGCGGCGCCGTGTCCCGCTCGCTCTGGGATTGGTGACTGGTTCTGCGGCGCCGTGTCCCGCTCGCTCTGGGATTGGTGACTGGTTCTGCGGCGCCGTGTCCCGCTCGCTCTGGGATTGGTGACTGGTTCTGCGGCGCAGTGTCCCGCTCGCTCTGGGATTGGCGACTGGTTCTGCGGCGCAGTGTCCCGCTCGCTCTGGGATTGGCGGCTGGTTCTGCGGCGCAGTGTCCCGCTCGCTCTGGGATTGGTGGCTGGTTCTGCGGCGCTGTGTCCCGCTCGCTCTGGGATTGGTGACTGGTTCTGCGGCGCAGTGTCCCGCTCGCTCTGGGATTGGTGGCTGGTTCTGCGGCGCAGTGTCCCGCTCGCTCTGGGATTGGTGACTGGTTCTGCGGCGCAGTGTCCCGCTCGCTCTGGGATTGGTGACTGGTTCTGCGGCGCCGTGTCCCGCACGCTCTGGGATTGGTGACTGGTTCTGCGGCGCTGTGTCCCGCTCGCTCTGGGATTGGTGGCTGGTTCTGCGGCGCCGTGTCCCGCACGCTCTGGGATTGGTGACTGGTTCTGCGGCGCCGTGTCCCGCTCGCTCTGGCATTGGTGACTGGTTCTGCGGCGCCGTGTCCCGCTCGCTCTGGGATTGGTGACTGGTTCTGCGGCGCTGTGTCCCGCTCGCTCTGGGATTGGTGACTGGTTCTGCGGCGCTGTGTCCCGCACGCTCTGGGATTGGTGACTGGTTCTGCGGCGCCGTGTCCCGCTCGCTCTGGGATTGGTGACTGGTTCTGCGGCGCCGTGTCCCGCTCGCTCTGGGATTGGTGACTGGTTCTGCGGCGCCGTGTCCCGCTCGCTCTGGGATTGGTGACTGGTTCTGCGGCGCAGTGTCCCGCTCGCTCTGGGATTGGCGACTGGTTCTGCGGCGCAGTGTCCCGCTCGCTCTGGGATTGGCGACTGGTTCTGCGGCGCAGTGTCCCGCTCGCTCTGGGATTGGCGGCTGGTTCTGCGGCGCAGTGTCCCGCTCGCTCTGGGATTGGTGGCTGGTTCTGCGGCGCTGTGTCCCGCTCGCTCTGGGATTGGTGACTGGTTCTGCGGCGCAGTGTCCCGCTCGCTCTGGGATTGGTGGCTGGTTCTGCGGCGCAGTGTCCCGCTCGCTCTGGGATTGGTGACTGGTTCTGCGGCGCAGTGTCCCGCTCGCTCTGGGATTGGTGACTGGTTCTGCGGCGCCGTGTCCCGCACGCTCTGGGATTGGTGACTGGTTCTGCGGCGCCGTGTCCCGCTCGCTCTGGGATTGGTGGCTGGTTCTGCGGCGCCGTGTCCCGCACGCTCTGGGATTGGTGACTGGTTCTGCGGCGCCGTGTCCCGCTCGCTCTGGGATTGGTGACTGGTTCTGCGGCGCCGTGTCCCGCTCGCTCTGGGATTGGTGACTGGTTCTGCGGCGCTGTGTCCCGCTCGCTCTGGGATTGGTGGCTGGTTCTGCGGCGCAGTGTCCCGCTCGCTCTGGGATTGGTGACTGGTTCTGCGGCGCAGTGTCCCGCTCGCTCTGGGATTGGTGACTGGTTCTGCGGCGCTGTGTCCCGCTCGCTCTGGGATTGGTGACTGGTTCTGCGGCGCCGTGTCCCGCACGCTCTGGGATTGGTGACTGGTTCTGCGGCGCTGTCCCGCTCGCTCTGGGATTGGTGGCTGGTTCTGCGGCGCCGTGTCCCGCACGCTCTGGGATTGGTGGCTGGTTCTGCGGCGCAGTGTCCCGCTCGCTCTGGGATTGGTGACTGGTTCTGCGGCGCAGTGTCCCGCTCGCTCTGGGATTGGTGACTGGTTCTGCGGCGCTGTGTCCCGCTCGCTCTGGGATTGGTGGCTGGTTCTGCGGCGCAGTGTCCCGCTCGCTCTGGGATTGGTGGCTGGTTCTGCGGCGCAGTGTCCCGCTCGCTCTGGGATTGGTGACTGGTTCTGCGGCGCTGTGTCCCGCTCGCTCTGGGATTGGTGACTGGTTCTGCGGCGCCGTGTCCCGCACGCTCTGGGATTGGTGACTGGTTCTGCGGCGCTGTGTCCCGCTCGCTCTGGGATTGGTGGCTGGTTCTGCGGCGCCGTGTCCCGCTCGCTCTGGGATTGGTGACTGGTTCTGCGGCGCTGTGTCCCGCTCGCTCTGGGATTGGTGGCTGGTTCTGCGGCGCTGTGTCCCGCTCGCTCTGGGATTGGTGGCTGGTTCTGCGGCGCTGTGTCCCGCTCGCTCTGGGATTGGTGACTGGTTCTGCGGCGCTGTGTCCCGCTCGCTCTGGGATTGGTGGCTGGTTCTGCGGCGCCGTGTCCCGCTCGCTCTGGGATTGGTGACTGGTTCTGCGGCGCCGTGTCCCGCTCGCTCTGGGATTGGTGGCTGGTTCTGCGGCGCCGTGTCCCGCACGCTCTGGGATTGGTGACTGGTTCTGCGGTGCCGTGTCCCGCTCGCTCTGGGATTGGTGACTGGTTCTGCGGCGCCGTGTCCCGCTCGCTCTGGGATTGGTGGCTGGTTCTGCGGCGCCGTGTCCCGCTCGCTCTGGGATTGGTGGCTGGTTCTGCGGCGCTGTGTCCCGCTCGCTCTGGGATTGGTGGCTGGTTCTGCGGCGCTGTGTCCCGCTCGCTCTGGGATTGGTGACTGGTTCTGCGGCGCAGTGTCCCGCTTGCTCTGGGATTGGTGACTGGTTCTGCGGCGCTGTGTCCCGCTCGCTCTGGGATTGGTGGCTGGTTCTGCGGCGCCGTGTCCCGCTCGCTCTGGGATTGGTGGCTGGTTCTGCGGCGCTGTGTCCCGCTCGCTCTGGGATTGGTGGCTGGTTCTGCGGCGCCGTGTCCCGCACGCTCTGGGATTGGTGACTGGTTCTGCGGCGCAGTGTCCCGCTCGCTCTGGGATTGGCGGCTGGTTCTGCGGCGCAGTGTCCCGCTCGCTCTGGGATTGGTGGCTGGTTCTGCGGCGCTGTGTCCCGCTCGCTCTGGGATTGGTGACTGGTTCTGCGGCGCAGTGTCCCGCTCGCTCTGGGATTGGTGGCTGGTTCTGCGGCGCAGTGTCCCGCTCGCTCTGGGATTGGTGACTGGTTCTGCGGCGCAGTGTCCCGCTCGCTCTGGGATTGGTGACTGGTTCTGCGGCGCCGTGTCCCGCACGCTCTGGGATTGGTGACTGGTTCTGCGGCGCTGTGTCCCGCTCGCTCTGGGATTGGTGGCTGGTTCTGCGGCGCCGTGTCCCGCACGCTCTGGGATTGGTGACTGGTTCTGCGGCGCCGTGTCCCGCTCGCTCTGGGATTGGTGACTGGTTCTGCGGCGCCGTGTCCCGCTCGCTCTGGGATTGGTGACTGGTTCTGCGGCGCTGTGTCCCGCTCGCTCTGGGATTGGTGGCTGGTTCTGCGGCGCAGTGTCCCGCTCGCTCTGGGATTGGTGACTGGTTCTGCGGCGCAGTGTCCCGCTCGCTCTGGGATTGGTGACTGGTTCTGCGGCGCTGTGTCCCGCTCGCTCTGGGATTGGTGACTGGTTCTGCGGCGCCGTGTCCCGCACGCTCTGGGATTGGTGACTGGTTCTGCGGCGCTGTCCCGCTCGCTCTGGGATTGGTGGCTGGTTCTGCGGCGCCGTGTCCCGCACGCTCTGGGATTGGTGGCTGGTTCTGCGGCGCCGTGTCCCGCTCGCTCTGGGATTGGTGGCTGGTTCTGCGGCGCAGTGTCCCGCTCGCTCTGGGATTGGTGACTGGTTCTGCGGCGCAGTGTCCCGCTCGCTCTGGGATTGGTGACTGGTTCTGCGGCGCTGTGTCCCGCTCGCTCTGGGATTGGTGGCTGGTTCTGCGGCGCAGTGTCCCGCTCGCTCTGGGATTGGTGGCTGGTTCTGCGGCGCAGTGTCCCGCTCGCTCTGGGATTGGTGACTGGTTCTGCGGCGCTGTGTCCCGCTCGCTCTGGGATTGGTGACTGGTTCTGCGGCGCCGTGTCCCGCACGCTCTGGGATTGGTGACTGGTTCTGCGGCGCTGTGTCCCGCTCGCTCTGGGATTGGTGGCTGGTTCTGCGGCGCCGTGTCCCGCTCGCTCTGGGATTGGTGACTGGTTCTGCGGCGCTGTGTCCCGCTCGCTCTGGGATTGGTGGCTGGTTCTGCGGCGCTGTGTCCCGCTCGCTCTGGGATTGGTGGCTGGTTCTGCGGCGCTGTGTCCCGCTCGCTCTGGGATTGGTGACTGGTTCTGCGGCGCTGTGTCCCGCTCGCTCTGGGATTGGTGGCTGGTTCTGCGGCGCCGTGTCCCGCTCGCTCTGGGATTGGTGACTGGTTCTGCGGCGCTGTGTCCCGCTCGCTCTGGGATTGGTGGCTGGTTCTGCGGCGCCGTGTCCCGCACGCTCTGGGATTGGTGACTGGTTCTGCGGTGCCGTGTCCCGCTCGCTCTGGGATTGGTGACTGGTTCTGCGGCGCCGTGTCCCGCTCGCTCTGGGATTGGTGGCTGGTTCTGCGGCGCTGTGTCCCGCTCGCTCTGGGATTGGTGGCTGGTTCTGCGGCGCTGTGTCCCGCTCGCTCTGGGATTGGTGGCTGGTTCTGCGGCGCTGTGTCCCGCTCGCTCTGGGATTGGTGACTGGTTCTGCGGCGCAGTGTCCCGCTCGCTCTGGGATTGGTGACTGGTTCTGCGGCGCAGTGTCCCGCTTGCTCTGGGATTGGTGGCTGGTTCTGCGGCGCTGTGTCCCGCTCGCTCTGGGATTGGTGACTGGTTCTGCGGCGCTGTGTCCCGCTCGCTCTGGGATTGGTGGCTGGTTCTGCGGCGCTGTGTCCCGCTCGCTCTGGGATTGGTGACTGGTTCTGCGGCGCTGTGTCCCGCTCGCTCTGGGATTGGTGGCTGGTTCTGCGGCGCTGTGTCCCGCACGCTCTGGGATTGGTGGCTGGTTCTGCGGCGCTGTGTCCCGCTCGCTCTGGGATTGGTGGCTGGTTCTGCGGCGCCGTGTCCCGCACGCTCTGGGATTGGTGACTGGTTCTGCGGCGCAGTGTCCCGCTCGCTCTGGGATTGGTGGCTGGTTCTGCGGCGCCGTGTCCCGCTCGCTCTGGGATTGGTGGCTGGTTCTGCGGCGCTGTGTCCCGCTCGCTCTGGGATTGGTGACTGGTTCTGCGGCGCTGTGTCCCGCTCGCTCTGGGATTGGTGGCTGGTTCTGCGGCGCAGTGTCCCGCTCGCTCTGGGATTGGTGGCTGGTTCTGCGGCGCAGTGTCCCGCTCGCTCTGGGATTGGTGGCTGGTTCTGCGGCGCCGTGTCCCGCTCGCTCTGGGATTGGTGGCTGGTTCTGCGGCGCTGTGTCCCGCTCGCTCTGGGATTGGTGGCTGGTTCTGCGGCGCTGTGTCCCGCTCGCTCTGGGATTGGTGGCTGGTTCTGCGGCGCTGTGTCCCGCTCGCTCTGGGATTGGTGGCTGGTTCTGCGGCGCAGTGTCCCGCTCGCTCTGGGATTGGTGACTGGTTCTGCGGCGCAGTGTCCCGCTCGCTCTGGGATTGGTGACTGGTTCTGCGGCGCCGTGTCCCGCTCGCTCTGGGATTGGTGACTGGTTCTGCGGCGCCGTGTCCCGCTCGCTCTGGGATTGGTGACTGGTTCTGCGGCGCTGTGTCCCGCTCGCTCTGGGATTGGTGGCTGGTTCTGCGGCGCAGTGTCCCGCTCGCTCTGGGATTGGTGACTGGTTCTGCGGCGCAGTGTCCCGCTCGCTCTGGGATTGGTGACTGGTTCTGCGGCGCTGTGTCCCGCTCGCTCTGGGATTGGTGACTGGTTCTGCGGCGCCGTGTCCCGCACGCTCTGGGATTGGTGACTGGTTCTGCGGCGCTGTCCCGCTCGCTCTGGGATTGGTGGCTGGTTCTGCGGCGCCGTGTCCCGCACGCTCTGGGATTGGTGGCTGGTTCTGCGGCGCAGTGTCCCGCTCGCTCTGGGATTGGTGACTGGTTCTGCGGCGCAGTGTCCCGCTCGCTCTGGGATTGGTGACTGGTTCTGCGGCGCTGTGTCCCGCTCGCTCTGGGATTGGTGGCTGGTTCTGCGGCGCAGTGTCCCGCTCGCTCTGGGATTGGTGGCTGGTTCTGCGGCGCAGTGTCCCGCTCGCTCTGGGATTGGTGACTGGTTCTGCGGCGCTGTGTCCCGCTCGCTCTGGGATTGGTGACTGGTTCTGCGGCGCCGTGTCCCGCACGCTCTGGGATTGGTGACTGGTTCTGCGGCGCTGTGTCCCGCTCGCTCTGGGATTGGTGGCTGGTTCTGCGGCGCCGTGTCCCGCTCGCTCTGGGATTGGTGACTGGTTCTGCGGCGCTGTGTCCCGCTCGCTCTGGGATTGGTGGCTGGTTCTGCGGCGCTGTGTCCCGCTCGCTCTGGGATTGGTGGCTGGTTCTGCGGCGCTGTGTCCCGCTCGCTCTGGGATTGGTGACTGGTTCTGCGGCGCTGTGTCCCGCTCGCTCTGGGATTGGTGGCTGGTTCTGCGGCGCCGTGTCCCGCTCGCTCTGGGATTGGTGACTGGTTCTGCGGCGCCGTGTCCCGCTCGCTCTGGGATTGGTGGCTGGTTCTGCGGCGCCGTGTCCCGCACGCTCTGGGATTGGTGACTGGTTCTGCGGTGCCGTGTCCCGCTCGCTCTGGGATTGGTGACTGGTTCTGCGGCGCCGTGTCCCGCTCGCTCTGGGATTGGTGGCTGGTTCTGCGGCGCCGTGTCCCGCTCGCTCTGGGATTGGTGGCTGGTTCTGCGGCGCTGTGTCCCGCTCGCTCTGGGATTGGTGGCTGGTTCTGCGGCGCTGTGTCCCGCTCGCTCTGGGATTGGTGACTGGTTCTGCGGCGCAGTGTCCCGCTTGCTCTGGGATTGGTGACTGGTTCTGCGGCGCTGTGTCCCGCTCGCTCTGGGATTGGTGGCTGGTTCTGCGGCGCCGTGTCCCGCTCGCTCTGGGATTGGTGGCTGGTTCTGCGGCGCTGTGTCCCGCTCGCTCTGGGATTGGTGGCTGGTTCTGCGGCGCCGTGTCCCGCACGCTCTGGGATTGGTGACTGGTTCTGCGGCGCAGTGTCCCGCTCGCTCTGGGATTGGCGGCTGGTTCTGCGGCGCAGTGTCCCGCTCGCTCTGGGATTGGTGGCTGGTTCTGCGGCGCTGTGTCCCGCTCGCTCTGGGATTGGTGACTGGTTCTGCGGCGCAGTGTCCCGCTCGCTCTGGGATTGGTGGCTGGTTCTGCGGCGCAGTGTCCCGCTCGCTCTGGGATTGGTGACTGGTTCTGCGGCGCAGTGTCCCGCTCGCTCTGGGATTGGTGACTGGTTCTGCGGCGCCGTGTCCCGCACGCTCTGGGATTGGTGACTGGTTCTGCGGCGCTGTGTCCCGCTCGCTCTGGGATTGGTGGCTGGTTCTGCGGCGCCGTGTCCCGCACGCTCTGGGATTGGTGACTGGTTCTGCGGCGCCGTGTCCCGCTCGCTCTGGGATTGGTGACTGGTTCTGCGGCGCCGTGTCCCGCTCGCTCTGGGATTGGTGACTGGTTCTGCGGCGCTGTGTCCCGCTCGCTCTGGGATTGGTGGCTGGTTCTGCGGCGCAGTGTCCCGCTCGCTCTGGGATTGGTGACTGGTTCTGCGGCGCAGTGTCC
Source organism: Anomaloglossus baeobatrachus (assembly GCF_048569485.1). Lineage (NCBI taxonomy): Eukaryota > Metazoa > Chordata > Amphibia > Anura > Aromobatidae > Anomaloglossus > Anomaloglossus baeobatrachus. The sequence continues at coordinate 34,257,527 of NC_134363.1, read as the reverse complement.
CGCTCGCTCTGGGATTGGTGACTGGTTCTGCGGCGCTGTGTCCCGCTCGCTCTGGGATTGGTGACTGGTTCTGCGGCGCCGTGTCCCGCACGCTCTGGGATTGGTGACTGGTTCTGCGGCGCTGTCCCGCTCGCTCTGGGATTGGTGGCTGGTTCTGCGGCGCCGTGTCCCGCACGCTCTGGGATTGGTGGCTGGTTCTGCGGCGCCGTGTCCCGCTCGCTCTGGGATTGGTGGCTGGTTCTGCGGCGCAGTGTCCCGCTCGCTCTGGGATTGGTGACTGGTTCTGCGGCGCAGTGTCCCGCTCGCTCTGGGATTGGTGACTGGTTCTGCGGCGCTGTGTCCCGCTCGCTCTGGGATTGGTGGCTGGTTCTGCGGCGCAGTGTCCCGCTCGCTCTGGGATTGGTGGCTGGTTCTGCGGCGCAGTGTCCCGCTCGCTCTGGGATTGGTGACTGGTTCTGCGGCGCTGTGTCCCGCTCGCTCTGGGATTGGTGACTGGTTCTGCGGCGCCGTGTCCCGCACGCTCTGGGATTGGTGACTGGTTCTGCGGCGCTGTGTCCCGCTCGCTCTGGGATTGGTGGCTGGTTCTGCGGCGCCGTGTCCCGCTCGCTCTGGGATTGGTGACTGGTTCTGCGGCGCTGTGTCCCGCTCGCTCTGGGATTGGTGGCTGGTTCTGCGGCGCTGTGTCCCGCTCGCTCTGGGATTGGTGGCTGGTTCTGCGGCGCTGTGTCCCGCTCGCTCTGGGATTGGTGACTGGTTCTGCGGCGCTGTGTCCCGCTCGCTCTGGGATTGGTGGCTGGTTCTGCGGCGCCGTGTCCCGCTCGCTCTGGGATTGGTGACTGGTTCTGCGGCGCTGTGTCCCGCTCACTCTGGGATTGGTGGCTGGTTCTGCGGCGCCGTGTCCCGCACGCTCTGGGATTGGTGACTGGTTCTGCGGTGCCGTGTCCCGCTCGCTCTGGGATTGGTGACTGGTTCTGCGGCGCCGTGTCCCGCTCGCTCTGGGATTGGTGGCTGGTTCTGCGGCGCTGTGTCCCGCTCGCTCTGGGATTGGTGGCTGGTTCTGCGGCGCTGTGTCCCGCTCGCTCTGGGATTGGTGGCTGGTTCTGCGGCGCTGTGTCCCGCTCGCTCTGGGATTGGTGACTGGTTCTGCGGCGCAGTGTCCCGCTCGCTCTGGGATTGGTGACTGGTTCTGCGGCGCAGTGTCCCGCTTGCTCTGGGATTGGTGGCTGGTTCTGCGGCGCTGTGTCCCGCTCGCTCTGGGATTGGTGACTGGTTCTGCGGCGCTGTGTCCCGCTCGCTCTGGGATTGGTGGCTGGTTCTGCGGCGCTGTGTCCCGCTCGCTCTGGGATTGGTGACTGGTTCTGCGGCGCTGTGTCCCGCTCGCTCTGGGATTGGTGGCTGGTTCTGCGGCGCTGTGTCCCGCACGCTCTGGGATTGGTGGCTGGTTCTGCGGCGCTGTGTCCCGCTCGCTCTGGGATTGGTGGCTGGTTCTGCGGCGCCGTGTCCCGCACGCTCTGGGATTGGTGACTGGTTCTGCGGCGCAGTGTCCCGCTCGCTCTGGGATTGGTGGCTGGTTCTGCGGCGCCGTGTCCCGCTCGCTCTGGGATTGGTGGCTGGTTCTGCGGCGCTGTGTCCCGCTCGCTCTGGGATTGGTGACTGGTTCTGCGGCGCTGTGTCCCGCTCGCTCTGGGATTGGTGGCTGGTTCTGCGGCGCAGTGTCCCGCTCGCTCTGGGATTGGTGGCTGGTTCTGCGGCGCAGTGTCCCGCTCGCTCTGGGATTGGTGGCTGGTTCTGCGGCGCCGTGTCCCGCTCGCTCTGGGATTGGTGGCTGGTTCTGCGGCGCTGTGTCCCGCTCGCTCTGGGATTGGTGGCTGGTTCTGCGGCGCTGTGTCCCGCTCGCTCTGGGATTGGTGGCTGGTTCTGCGGCGCTGTGTCCCGCTCGCTCTGGGATTGGTGGCTGGTTCTGCGGCGCAGTGTCCCGCTCGCTCTGGGATTGGTGACTGGTTCTGCGGCGCAGTGTCCCGCTCGCTCTGGGATTGGTGGCTGGTTCTGCGGCGCTGTGTCCCGCTCGCTCTGGGATTGGTGGCTGGTTCTGCGGCGCAGTGTCCCGCTCGCTCTGGGATTGGTGGCTGGTTCTGCGGCGCCGTGTCCCGCTCGCTCTGGGATTGGTGACTGGTTCTGCGGCGCCGTGTCCCGCTCGCTCTGGGATTGGTGGCTGGTTCTGCGGCGCTGTGTCCCGCTCGCTCTGGGATTGGTGACTGGTTCTGCGGCGCAGTGTCCCGCTCGCTCTGGGATTGGTGGCTGGTTCTGCGGCGCTGTGTCCCGCTTGCTCTGGGATTGGTGGCTGGTTCTGCGGCGCTGTGTCCCGCTCGCTCTGGGATTGGTGACTGGTTCTGCGGCGCAGTGTCCCGCTCGCTCTGGGATTGGTGACTGGTTCTGCGGCGCAGTGTCCCGCTCGCTCTGGGATTGGTGACTGGTTCTGCGGCGCAGTGTCCCGCTCGCTCTGGGATTGGTGACTGGTTCTGCGGCGCTGTGTCCCGCTCGCTCTGGGATTGGTGACTGGTTCTGCGGCGCAGTGTCCCGCTCGCTCTGGGATTGGTGGCTGGTTCTGCGGCGCTGTGTCCCGCTCGCTCTGGGATTGGTGACTGGTTCTGCGGCGCTGTGTCCCGCTCGCTCTGGGATTGGTGGCTGGTTCTGCGGCGCCGTGTCCCGCTCGCTCTGGGATTGGTGGCTGGTTCTGCGGCGCTGTGTCCCGCTCGCTCTGGGATTGGTGACTGGTTCAGCGGCGCTGTGTCCCGCTCGCTCTGGGATTGGTGGCTGGTTCTGCGGCGCTGTGTCCCGCTCGCTCTGGGATTGGTGACTGGTTCTGCGGCGCTGTGTCCCGCTCGCTCTGGGATTGGTGACTGGTTCTGCGGCGCAGTGTCCCGCTCGCTCTGGGATTGGTGGCTGGTTCTGCGGCGCAGTGTCCCGCTCGCTCTGGGATTGGTGACTGGTTCTGCGGCGCTGTGTCCCGCTCGCTCTGGGATTGGTGGCTGGTTCTGCGGCGCTGTGTCCCGCTCGCTCTGGGATTGGTGACTGGTTCTGCGGCGCAGTGTCCCGCTCGCTCTGGGATTGGTGACTGGTTCTGCGGCGCAGTGTCCCGCTCGCTCTGGGATTGGTGACTGGTTCTGCGGCGCCGTGTCCCGCTCGCTCTGGGATTGGTGACTGGTTCTGCGGCGCAGTGTCCCGCTCGCTCTGGGATTGGTGACTGGTTCTGCGGCGCTGTGTCCCGCTCGCTCTGGGATTGGTGACTGGTTCTGCGGCGCTGTGTCCCGCTCGCTCTGGGATTGGTGACTGGTTCTGCGGCGCAGTGTCCCGCTCGCTCTGGGATTGGTGACTGGTTCTGCGGCGCAGTGTCCCGCTCGCTCTGGGATTGGTGACTGGTTCTGCGGCGCCGTGTCCCGCTCGCTCTGGGATTGGTGACTGGTTCTGCGGCGCAGTGTCCCGCTTGCTCTGGGATTGTATTTTTTCCCTTGGCCTCTCTTTGTGCCTCCGCGTCTCGCTCGCTCGCAGTGTGTGCCTCCGCGTCTCGCTCGCTCGCAGTGTGTGCCTCCGCGTCTCGCTCGCTCGCAGTGTGTGCCTCATGTGTGACTCACCGCTCTGCGCAGCACAAATAAACAATTACACAGATAGTACAACTGCGGGAGCTCGGGCCAACCAATCGCGTCGTGCTGCGGTCACTGTGGGAACATAGTGTGTGGGAGGAGCACTTAAAGGGGACACGTCCTCATTTTTTATATATATATACTGTACTGATATTTTGGGAAAATCGTGGTTTGTTTCTGTCCAATAATAAGGGGCGCTCGCGACACTTCTGCGCGCTGCACGTGCCCCACCGCGCGGCTTTGTGCCAGTTTGCAGCACTTCCCCCTTGGATATGGGATCTCCGGCGCCGTCTTATCCACCCCGAGAACAAAATAATTGGGCGTTGAAACTCAATATGATCCGAGCTCTCCCCCCTCTACCCATTTGTCAGTTTTCCAGGCACGCGGCCCAGTGCATTCCCCCCGGCCCTTGCCCGCCACACAGGTTACACGTTGGGTTGTGCCCCTTACCCCCCCCCCAGGAAAAAAAGACAAACACTGTGCCACCGAACAAGACGTGGTGCCAAGAAATGGATGCTGCGATCTGGCGGTTTGGAAACGTGATTGCGCCATTAATCTGTCATCCGCGCTATTATGCTGTCTGCTCCGCCGGCCGTCATGTCGTCCTGACCTGCGAGGTAAAAACCTTCGTACGGTCCGATCGTCTTCACGAGCCGTAGGGTAGGGCGGCACACGGAAAAGCAGTGGTTGTAGAACCACAAGTCCCAACAGAATCTTAATTCCCTTACAAGAGTCGTGTCGGCTATAATGCCATGTATTTCGGCCGGCTGTGTACAGAATCAGTCTCCTTCCCCATCTGGTAACAGACGATATAGTCCTATCTTACCTTGCCGTACAAAGGTATTCTCAACTATACTATGTAATCCTTCATACTTTGGACAGAATCTCTCCCTTTCTTGCATTGGACAGAATATGCATCTACCTCCTTCCCCCTCTGGCAGCTGACAATATAGCTACTTTTTACTAACCCTCTACATAAGTCTTCTCAGCAATACTGCTATGTAATCCTTCACACTTTGGACAGAATCTCTCCCTTTCTTGATTTGGACAGAATCTGCATCTATCTCCTTCCCCCTCTGGCAGCTGACAATATAGCTACTTTTTACTAACCCCTACATACGTCTTCTCAGCTATACTACTGCTATGTAATCTTTCAGACTTTGGACAGAATCTCTCCCTTTCTTGATTTGGACAGAATCTGCATCTATCTCCTTCCCCCTCTGGCAGCTGACAATATAGCTACTTTTTACTAACCCTCTACATAAGTCTTCTCAGCTATACTGCTATGTAATCCTTCACACTTTGGACAGAATCTCTCCCTTTCTTGATTTGGACAGAATCTGCATCTATCTCCTTCCCCCTCTGGCAGCTGACAATATAGCTACTTTTTACTAACCCCTACATAAGTCTTCTCAGCTATACTGCCATGTAATGCAGTGGACTGTGGACACAATCCATCCTTTTCTCCGCTCGGCAGCTGACAATATATTCCCTTGCTGCTAGCACAGTGGACTCTGGCCAGAATCTGTCTTTTTCCCCCTCTGGCAGCTGACAATATAGCTACTTTTTACTAACCCCTACATACGTCTTCTCAGCTATACTACTGCTATGTAATCTTTCAGACTTTGGACAGAATCTCTCCCTTTTTTGCATTGGACAGAATCTGCATCTATCTCCTTCCCCCTCTGGCAGCTGACAATATAGCTACTCTTTACTAACCCCTACATAAGTCTTCTCAGCTATAGTGCCATGTAATGCAGTGGACTGTGGACACAATCCATCCTTTTCTCCGCTCGGCAGCTGACAATATATTCCCTTGCTGCTACCACAGTGGACTCTGTCCAGAATCTGTCTCCTTCCCCCTCTGGCAGCTCACACTATAGCCTCCACTTTTTTGAGATGTCAGAAGGTCATTTACCACTTTATTTCTTAGGACTTGTTCACACAGGGCAGATACTTAGCAGACTTCGGGGGGCACAGAGGTGCTAAAGGGTCACACAATCAGCTTTACTGTTGGATAGTAATTTTATATCTTGTTAGCATCACTGAGCCTCCTGGGGTTGTACAGGATCTGCCCCTGCCTAGGATCCTGCTCCCAAGGATCTGCCCCTGCCTAGGATCCTGCTCCCCAAGATCTGCCCCTCCTTTGATCTTGCTCCCCAGGATCTGCCCCTCATAGGATCCGTTTTTCCAGGATGTCTTTCTGGGATCTGTTTTCTTACAATCCTGTTCCCCCACCAGAATCCTGTTCCCTAGAATCTGCCCCCCCCCAGAATCCTGTACCCTAGGATCCTCTCGTCCACGATCTGTTCCCCAGGATCCTGTTCTTCCAGAATCTGTTCTAGGATAATGCTCTAAGGATCTGCCCCTCCTGAATCCTGTTCTCCAGGATGTCTTCCTAGGATCTGTTTTCCTATGATCCTGTTCTTTAGAATCTGCCCCTTCTAGGAACCAGGATCCTGTTCTCACAGAATCTGTTCCTCAAATTTTGCACAAGATCTGTTCTCTTAAGATGTTGCACCATCGGATCTGTTCCCCTAGGATCTTGCACCACGGGATCTGTTCTCCTAGGATCTTGCACCATGGGATCTGTTCTCCTTGGATCTTGCACCACGGGATCTGTTCTTCTAGGATCTTGCACCACGGGATGTGTTCTCCTAGAATCTTGCACAACGGGATCTGTTCCCCTAGGATCTTGCACCACGGGATGTGTTCCCCCTAGGATCTTGCACCACGGGATGTGTTCCCCCTAGGATCTTGCACCACGGGATCTGTTCCCCTAGGATCTTGCACCACGGGATCTGTTCCCCTAGGATCTTGCACCACGGGATCTGTTCCCCAGGATCTTGCACCATGGGATCTGTTCCCCTAGGATCTTGCTCCCATAGGATCCTGCTCCCTGGGACCTGATCCCTTTAGGATCTTGCTCCCCAGGATTTGTTCCCCTATGATCTTGCTCCCCTGGGATCCTGTTCCCCCTAGGATCCTGTTCCCCCTAGGATCCTGTTCCCCGGGATCGGTTTCCCTAGGATCTTGCACTATGGAATCTGTTCCCCTAGGATCTTGCTCCCGTAGGATCCTGCTCTCCAGGATCTGCTCCCCGGCCTCTGCCATCACTCGGCCCCTTCCCTCCTCCCGAGGTTGTAGCAGGACAGTTTACACCCCTCCCCCCACTATTGGCTTCAGTGGCCCCTCCCCCTGCCCTTTGTCACCTCCCAGTCACTGCGCTGCAATCTGACCTGCTTCCCCAGCCAGACTCCACCCTCCTCCCGCTGCCACCAATCCACACCCAGCAATCCTGCAACGTCATCTCATTACCATGCCGTCCAGAAAAGGTTAGGGGGGGGAGAGGGGGAATCGTGTCCTGGCCAATCAGCGCTCCGGCAGCACGTAGTCTCTCATTTGCATATGACTGACATTCCTGTGCCAGCCAATGAGAGGACAGAGCGAGTGAGAGAGCTGATTTGCATGTGAATGACACGGCTCTGGCAGCCAATCAGAGAGCAGAGCGGTAAATGGGCATGCGTAGGGGGGGTGTAGGCTTCCCTCCTGCCTCCCCCGCTGCTATTTCTCTCAGAGAGGGGAGAGTGAATGGTGCCTGATACAATGTTACAGGCCGGAGGGAAGGAGCGCGGGGCTGCGAGCAGCTGACACCCCGGCACACGGCCCGGACACCTCCACCCAGCGACCGGCGGAGGACGAGCGGCCGGGGGAGCGAGCGGGGATCCCCGTGTACCCTCCATCCGAGCTGCGCACGGCGGCACTCATCACTCCACAGGCCAGCTGGAGGGGAGCACCGACAACCCAGGGAGAGAGAAGACCCCTGACAACCCAGATAGACGGGACCACCGACAACCGAGGGAGAGAGGAGACCACCGACAACCGAGGGGAGAGAAGACCCCTGACAACCCAGATAGAGGAGACCACCGACAACCGAGGGAGAGAGAAGACCCCTGACAACCGAGGGAGAGAGAGGACCACCTGACAACCCAGGGAGAGAGAGGAGCCCTGACAACCGAGGGAGAGAGAGGACTCCTGACAACCCAGATAAAGGAGACCACCGACAACCCAGGGAGAGAGAAGACCCCTGACAACCCAGATAGACGGGACCACCGACAACCGAGGGAGAGAGAAGACCCCTGACAACCGAGGGAGAGAGAGGACCACCTGACAACCCAGAGAGAGAGAAGAGCCCTGCTCCTGACAACTCAGATAGAGGGGACCACCTGACAACCGAGGGAGAGAGAAGAACCCTGACAACCGAGGGAAAGAGAAGACCCCTGACAACCCAGGGAGAGAGAAGACTCCTGACAACCCAGGTAGAGGAGACAACCGAGGGAGAGAAGATCACCGACAACCGAGGGAGAGAGAAGACTCCTGACAACCCAGAGAGAGAGAAGAGCCCTGCTCCTGACAACTCAGATAGAGGGGACCACCTGACAACCAAGGGAGAAAAAAGACCCCTGACAACCGAGAGAGAGGAACCCGTCAACCGAGAGACAGAGAAGACCCCTGATATCCGTGAGAAAGGGGACCTTCTGCAACCCAGAGAGAGAGGACCCCTGACAACCAAGAGAGGTGTCGACAACTGAGAGAGAGAGCGAGGACCACCAGCAACCGAGAGAGAGAGGACCTCTGACAACCGAAAGAGAGAAGATTCCAAGCAACCGAGAGGACCTCTGACAACCCAAAAATAGAGCAACCTGACAACCGAGGGAGAGAGAAGACCCCTGACAACCCACAGTGGACAGAGGAACCCAACAACCAACAGTGGATCCCTGACAACCGAGAGGGAGAGGACCCCTAACAACCGAGGGAGAGAAAAGACTCCTCACAACTGAACGAGAGGACAACCGATAGGGAGAAGACTCCCTACAACTGAAAATACCCCCAACAACTGAGAGAGGGGACCCCCCAACCGAGGTAGAAAAAGGACCCCTGACAACTGAGGGAGAGGGGACTCCCAATAATCGAGACACAGAGAGAGGACCCCCGACAACGCAGACAGAGGGGGACCCCCAACAACTGAGGGAGAGAAAGGACCCCTGACAACCCAGAGAGAGAGATAGGGCGACCCCTTAAAGCCGAGGGGGAGAAAGTACCCCCTACCGCCGAGGGAGTAAGGGGACAACCGAGAGAGGGGGACCTTCGACAACTGAGAGGACCCCCGACAACCCAGTGAGAGGAAGAAGACCCCCGATAACCGAGGGAGAGCAGGGGAACCCACGACAACCCTGGGAAGGAGAGGGGAACCACCGATAACCAAGGGAGAGAGGGGACCCCTCACAACCCAAAGAAGGAGAGGGGGGACCACTGACAACCGAGACATAACGAGGGGACAACTGAGGGAGACAGGGGATCCCCGACCACAGAGGGAGAGAGTGGGGACCCCTGACCACAGAAGGGCGAAGAGGGTACCCCCAAAAGCTGAGAGGGGACCCCAACAAGCCAGAGAGAGAAAGAGGACCCCCGACAACCCAGAGAGTGGACCTCCAACAACTGAAGGAGAGAGGGAACAACCAAGAGGACTGCCAACAAGAGAGAGGACCCCCTTACAACCCAGAGACAGAGAGAGGACCCCCTTACAACCCAGAGACAGAGAGAGGACCCCCTTACAACTCAGAGACAGAGAGAGAGGACCCCCTTACAACACACAGACAGAGAGAGAGGACCCCCTTACAACCCAGAGATAGAGAAAGAGGACCCCTGACAACCCAGAGAGCGGACCCCCGACAACCCAGAGAAAGAGAGAGAGGACCCCTGACAACCCAGAGAGAGAGAGGACCCCCTTACAACCCAGAGACAGAGAGAGGACCCCCTTACAACCCAGAGACAGAGAGAGGACCCCCTTACAACCCAGAGACAGAGAAAGAGGACCCCCGACAACCCAGAGAGAGGACCCCCGACAACCCAGAGAGAGGACCCCCAACAACCCAGAGAAAGAGGACCCCCGACAACCCAGAGAGAGAGAGGACCCCCGACAACCCAGAGAGAGAGAGGACCCCCGACAACCCAGAGAGAGAGAGGACCCCCGACAACCCAGAGAGAGAGAGGACCCCCGACAACCCAGAGACAGAGAGAGAGGACCCCCTTACAACCCAGAGAGAGGACCCCCTTACAACCCAGAGACAGAGGACCGACCCCCTTACAACCCAGAGACAGAGAAAGAGGACCCCCGACAACCCAGAGAGAGGACCCCCGACAACCCAGAGAGAGGACCCCCGACAACCCAGAGAGAGGACCCCCGACAACCCTGAGAGAGAGAAGACCCCCGACAACCCAGAGAGAGAGAGGACCCCCGACAACCCAGAGAGAGAGAGAGGACCCATCGACAACCCAGAGAGAGAGAGAGGACCCCCGACAACCCAGAGACAGAGAGGACCCCCGACAACCCAGAGACAGAGAGAGGACCCCCGACAACCCAGAGACAGAGAGAGGACCCCCGACAACCCAGAGACAGAGAGAGGACCCCCGACAACCCAGAGACAGAGAGAGGACCCCCGACAACCCAGAGACAGAGAGAGGACCCCCGACAACCCAGAGACAGAGAGAGGACCCCCGACAACCCAGAGACAGAGAGAGGACCCCCGACAACCCAGAGACAGAGAGAGGACCCCCGACAACCCAGAGACAGAGAGAGGACCCCCGACAACCCAGAGAAAAAGAAGGGACCCAAAACTGAGAGAGGAGACAAGTCGGAGAAAGAAGGGACCTCTGACAACCAGAAATCAACTTTCAACTATAAGAGCAAGGGAGATCTCCGACAACCAAGAGGAGGACTTTCTGGAAGAAAGGGACTTCTCCGACAACTGAGACAGGGGGACCTCCAACAGCTGAGCCCTCCTGGAGGAATGAGCGAGGGCTAAAGGAGCCAGGAGGGAGACCCTCCGACAGCTGAGCCATCAGAAGCCGACATTCCCTGGATGAGAGCGCGCACCCTCCACCGGCTGGGACAGTTCTCGGACACTGAGACCCCACTGCCTGCAGGGACCGCCCGGATCTGGACTGCCAGCCCCTCACCTGGAGCAGCAGATGATGGGGGATGCCCGGTGGTTGCCGTGTGGCGCTGTCATGTGAAGGTGGCAGCCCGGCCCCTCCCCTCTGGCAGCTCCTCCACACATTTGTTATTGTTTTCCTGCGCTGCCCCTCGTGGCTCCTGGAGAGGGCACACTACACCGCAGCAGCGTCACCCATAACCTGTTCTGCCCTGTGCCATCCGGACCCGCAGGCTGTGAGAGCCATGGCACGGGCAGCCTGCTAGGACAGCACCCCGGAGATGCCAGTGACTGATCCCAGGGCATCGTGACCAACCTGTGCCCAGCATGTTCTCATCCGAGAGGACGCCCAGTGCCCGCGGCCTCAGCATGTTTGGTTAGTTCCCTGTTCCACAGGTGTCCTCTTTACTCTCAGTGATGGGCAGCGCCGGCTCTGCATTGCCGTTTGCGGATCTGGGTCAGGTGGTGTGTGTGTGTGTGTGTGCAGGGGCACAGGGGAGCGAGTGGGAGGACTCCGCTTAGTGCAACAGCCTCCCCCGCACCTCCCCGACATATTTTGCTCCCTAGTCCGGCCCCTGGTAGTAAATGATTTAATCAAGTGGTGTATCCATGCGAGGGGATCAGAGCTGGCTGCCGAGGGGGTCAGAGCTGGCCACCGAGGGGGTCAGAGCTGACAGCCGGGGGTCAGAGCTGGCTGCCGAGGGGGGGGTCAGAGCTGGCTGCCGAGGGGGGGGTCAGAGCTGGCTGCCGAGGGGGGGGTCAGAGCTGGCTGCCGAGGGGGGGTCAGAGCTGGCTGCCGAGGGGGGGGTCAGAGCTGGCTGCCGAGGGGGGGGGTCAGAGCTGGCTGCCGAGGAGGGTCAGAGCTGGCCGCCAAGGGGGTCAGAGCTGACCGTTGGGGGAGTGGGGGGGGGGTCAGAGCTGGCCGCCGGGGGGGGGCAGAACTGGCAGCCAAGGGGGCAGAGCTGGTATCTGAGGGGCATTGCTGGCAGCTGAGGGGGCACTGGATGTCGACGTAGACTGTGAGTTCTTGCGCGATCAATGAATTGATTAACCCCGTCCTTTCCTGCAAAGCGAAAAAAAAATTTCTTATTTTCCCTATTGTATAGTATGGCAGTGGTATCTTGTTGACATGCGGGTATATATGAGATGGGTGATATATATATATTCCGGTATGGATCCGTGCACCTTGGCGCAGCTGGCAGGTACATCAGCGTCTCCATAGTGGATGCCATTGGCATTGCCAGCCACTTTATCAATGACTATTAAGGTGGTCACCTCCGGCTCTATTCCTTAAAGCGACAGCAACCTAATTGAATCTCCCCTGTATACATTTGCAGTGCACCTGGACACGCTCTGTTGTTCTCTGCTATCCGATATTTCTCGGCGGGTGCGGGTTTCTCGGCGGGTGTCGTGCCGGTACGGATCACGCCTCCCGTCACACTGGTGCTGGCAGCGCTGGTAGCAGACAGCTTGTGTGTGCTGCTGTCATCTTGTTTTGGCAGGGTGCGCGGTACAGACGCCACACTCTCTTGGCAGTGATGGAAGATTCGCCATAGACAGAATCTGTTCAGCCTGAGCCTCCTGATTCACGAGATACCAGTCGGAGGGTGGATGTAGCTTGTGTGGCTTCCAGGCAGTGTTGGATCCATTATGATCCACTCATCTGGATGTAGAGGATTCCCCCCGTGCACACTGATATAAATCCGGTGCCCCCCTTTAACCCGCAGCTCGGCCGCCTCTCCTCCCTCCCGCCTCGCATTGTGTTTGTGGCCGCTCTGAGGTTGTGCGGAAGGTCACAGCAAGTCTGAGAAAACAGGAACGAGAACAAAGGAGACCTTCCTGAATCTGGGGTGCGCGCCCAGCTCTGCTACATACCACGCCAGCGGGGCCGGCCACTGCCACGGGGGGGCCGCACTACCCATCCAGGTCTCAGGGGGTTAATCAATAATGTCTGAAAAGTTAAAAGTTCCGCTTTTCAGATTTTACAGATATCGGGTTTATAGAAGGGATGTTAGGTGTGTTCATCCTGAGCCTCCTGATTCATGAGAAATGGACTTAGTTTGGTGTTGGACGTCGTTCTCATATCATGTTTTCTTCTTCCTCATAGTCTGGACTAACGTGGAGCCGCGGTCCGTGGCCGTCTTTCCCTGGCATTCCCTAGTCCCGTTTTTGGCCCCGAGCCAACCGGACTCTTCCGTCCAGCCCACCGAGGGGCAGCAGCCCGTGGGTCACCCCGGGGCCACCAGCCAGAGCAAAGGTACGTCACGCCCCCCCCCGCCGACCGATGGTGCCTATAGTATGAAGGGTTAATCTTTACTCTGCTCCTCCAGAACCCCCGGAATCTGCGTCGGTGGCCAACGAGGCTGCCCCCGTGCCGAGCGTGGATGATGAGCGGTGCGGAGTCACCCTGACCGATATCGCGCCCCAACTGCCTAACGAGGAGCCCGCCAGACAGTCCCAGCACCAGGAGGTCACCACGCAGGTCCCCGCCGCGGACCGGAGGGCGGATAGCGAGACAGAGAGCGACCACGATGACCCGTGAGTACGGCAGCAATGTCCATAATGGTGTATATACCTGGGCTACCAGAGCCGGATTTCGGCACATTGTAGACTCACCCTCCTGTGCCCTATTTTCCTGCAGGTTCTTCACAATTGGTCCCTCCGAGATCCCTCTCCAGGTGCATTCTGGGAAACGCCGGACCCAGTCTCTCAGTGCCCTCCCCAAGGAGCGAGACTCCTCCTCCGAGAAGGATGGGCGGAGCCCCAACAAGGTAACCCCGTAATCAGTATCGCCCCTGATCAACTCTGGGAGTACATTGATATTGGAGCTATGTGAGCTGCCTCTCCTGGTGGAAAGGGGTGGGAGCCCCCTTTATCAAATATCGTATTTTTCCCTTTGTAAGACGCACCCCAAAATTAGAGGAATAAAAATGGGTCTGTCTTATATTCTAGTGGTGTTGCCAGCAGTGGTGGAGCGGGGGTCACAGGAGGCAGGGACGGTGCTGGATTAGGGCGATGCTGCAGGTGCTGCGGCGAGGGCCGTGCTGGCTGCAGGTGCTGCGGCGGGGGCCGTGCTGGCTGCAGGTGCTGCGGCGGGGGCCGTGCTGGCTGCAGGTGCTGCGGCGGGGGCCGTGCTGGCTGCAGGTGCTGCGGCGGGGGCCGTGCTGGCTGCAGGTGCTGCGGCGGGGGCCGTGCTGGCTGCAGGTGCTGCGGCGGGGGCCGTGCTGGCTGCAGGTGCTGCGGCGGGGGCCGTGCTGACTGCAGGTGCTGCGGCGGGGGCCGTGCTGACTGCAGGTGCCGTGCTGACTGCAGGTGCTGTGGCGGGGGCCGTGCTGACTGCAGGTGCTGCGGGGGGCGTGCTGCCATGCAGAACAGGGCGGTGCGGAAGGTGTCTCACTCCCAGATGCTCTATCGGCGGTGCAGGCTTCAAAGAAATGGCGCTCGGAGGTGGCCCGTGCGCAGATTGAGCTCTTGGCTGAATGACAAGCCGAGATCTCATTTGCGCACGCGCCACCTCCAGGCGCCATTTTCCTTAAGTCTGCTGCTGGGAGATCAATGGGCTGGAAGTGGCGCGTGTGCACAGATAACATCTTGAGCCAAAAGCTCCATCTGCACGCCGACTCCAGATGCCATTTCTTTGAAGCCCGCACTGACACCCGCCGCATCGCCCTGCTCCTCACCGCCAGCACAGCGCCAATTCCCCCCCCCCCCCAGTAAGCTACATTCAGATTGTAAGACGCACCCCTCATTTTCCTCCCAAATTTTTGGGGAGGAAAAGTGCATCTTACAATCCGAAAAATCTGGTGGATTTGCCATAGTCTCCACCCTGAATACTCCCACCTTAGACATCTATGGCCTGTCCACATCCATGACTCCCATAGACTTGCACGCACCTCCCCATCTATCACATATGTGGTGAGGATATCCCTTTTAATACATGCTCTTTGCTTTTTTGCACAGAGGGAGAAGGATCACATTCGCCGTCCCATGAACGCCTTCATGATCTTCAGCAAACGTCACCGGGCCCTGGTGCACCAGCGCCACCCGAATCAGGACAACCGCACGGTCAGCAAGATCCTGGGCGAGTGGTGGTACGCGCTGGGCACCAAGGAGAAGCAGAAGTACCACGACCTCGCCTTCCAGGTACCGAGATGGGGTGACACCGATTGTCCGAACGGGGGGTGACGGCGCCAATCCACCCTTGGTTAAATCATGTGCGGGGGTATGGTGCGGGTTCGGCATGCAGCCGGCATCAAAGGCGGGGACATGACTGCTGACATACATGTGTGTCAAAAGTCGGGGTGGGTTAATATGGGAGACCCCAAAATATGACACTGACACCCTCAGATTGCTGCGGATAAAACGGCCGGGTGTGAACTCGCCCTTAAGGCTGCAGCCACAACGTGCACTCCACCTTAAAGGGGTCTGTAGGATAGGTCACTGGTATGAGACACAGACCTCACGTGGTGGGCTACAACCCCGGTATTGGCGCCGCCATTATCCGTATACGCACTGACGGGTAACGTCGCCCCGATCTCTTATACCAGGTGAAAGAAGCACATTTCAAGGCGCACCCCGACTGGAAGTGGTGCAACAAGGACCGTAAAAAGTCCAGCTCGGACGTGAAGCAGGTGATGCCCGGTCCCTGGGGAGTGCCCAAAGAGATGAGGGAGAGGAGCATGTCCGAGACTGGCACCACGGCCGCCCCAGGAGGTGAGACCACCCCCCATATTCGCTTATATCCCTTGCGGGTATCAACCAATGTTTGAGTAATCTTATCCTCTATTTTTTTAAGTCTCCTCAGATATGGCTCCGGCCGGTCTGCTCCTGGAATCCAAGCTCGGGGGTCCTTCATCCAGCATGCCCCCCGGAGATCGCCTACCCACTACCTCCACCGTCGCAACCCAACTGTCTCGCCCCCGGGCGTTCTCCCACAGCGCCGTGCAGAGCATGGAGCACCGGGAGGACAGCCAGGCCCTGCAGGAACTGAAACAGGTAGGACCCTGCGGAGACACTGGTGAAAGAGGAATTCCTGCGGAAAGTTCCTCTTACTGGTCAAGAACCAGGATATATATATTTGTATACGGAAGCAATGGGGAGACCTCAAAGAGGACCTTTAATTGCTTTATTAATTGCCAGCCCTTAAAGGGAACCTGTCTCGTTGTACAGACAATGCTATCTGCGGGCGGGAGGAAAAGCATTTGCAGGACTCCGGCCCAGGTTCCATGTTGGGGTCACCACAAACACGGTCCCATCCTTCCCCGGCCATCCACGTGTGCTGCTGCCTCCTTCCCCTTCCGGGCCCTGTGCATGCCACAGAGTTCCCAAGAGTGCACCTAAGACGCACGTGCACTCCGGTCCTGCTATTTCCAGGAAATGCCTCGGCCTATGGCTGAGAAGCACTATGTATTTAAGGCACCTTCCCATTAGGGAAGGTGCCTGAGCAACGCCTCTAGTCAGTCTCCAGTCTGCCACCTAGATAGTTGTCCTGTTATCCCTGTGTCCATCTCCACTATCTGCCTTCCCATGCCTGTCTGCCCCTGCCATGCCCAACATTCCTGTCCGTACCTGTCACCTCTCCTGGGGGTCAGCTGCCACAGTCCCAGTCACTGTCCTGGGAGTGGTACCTGGTGTCCTCCTCGTGGTGGGCGCTTAGTTAAGCCCTCTCCCACTAAACGGTAAGCCCGGGTCTCCCTGTGGTCCAGTAGGTCCACTAATCCTGCTCGCTGCCCCTACATCAGCCACAAGTGTTACACAGAGACTTGCGAATCCCCCTGGTTATCCCCCCCCCCAACGTCATATGTACATCACGCCTATCTGATCTAGCGGCCGTGGTTTACCGACATGGTCAGGGTACTCCAAATCTTACTTTTGCTCAACTGATTCTAACATTAATAGTCCAGTGGGCGGTCCTACTTATAGACTGTGTATCAATAACTGTCAATCACTCAAGTGTAGCTCCGCCCACTGGACTCCTGCACACTAAAAGAGCAGGGGCAAAAAGGTAGGTTATACAGAAATGATATAAACTGCCTGGCACAGTATGGGTTAATAGTTTATTATTAAAGGGGACTGCCCCCGCCCTCCCTATAATAGTGCACTTTGTCCCCCAATGTCCCAGACGCAGGTGTAATGTCTGTGTCTGATTGTCCTTGTTAAAGTGTAACCTGTCTGGAGCGTAGGAGATAGCATCCATTACATTGGATAAGGTTTCCCGGTGCACGGGGGCCACCATCGGCAGCACGGCGGTGCATTTCCCGTGACTATCTGTGCCATTTACTCACATAGTGGTGGTCACACGTCCTCCTTCACATGGTCAGATCGTAGCATAATAATCCTCTGATCACTGCATATAGAATGGCTTTCTGCCTGCTTTGTCAGGAAAGGAGCAAATCCTCTGCAGAAGCGTAGCAATAGAGCTGAAAATATTGTCGGCTGCCAGAGGTGGAAGGAGACTGATTTTGGCCAGACCCCCGTTGCATTATATGGCTTTATACTGATGAACATTTCTTTTATAGGAGTGTTAGAAGGATTTATATAGTCAGCTGCCTGAGGAGGAAGGAGACCGATTCTATCCAGACTCACTTGCATTACTTGGTAATTGGTTAATAATGGTCTTTTTGTAGGAGTGTAAGAAAAAATTATAGTCAGCTGCCAGAGGAGGAAGGAGACTGATTCTGTCCAGACCCACTTGCATTGCTTGGCAGTTGGTTAAAAATGCTTTTTTTGTTAGGATTATATGAACAGCTGCAAGATGGCAAAGGAGACTAACCAACTGCCAAGTGGGTCTGGACAGAGTCAGTCTCCTTCCTCCTCTGGTAGCTAACTATATAAGGCTTTCTTACACGCCTACAAAAAAAAAAATCAACTGCCAAGCAATGCAAGTGGGTCTGGACAGAATCAGTCTCCTTCCTCCTCTGGCAGATGACTATATAAATTGTTCTTGCACCCTTACAAAAAGAGTATTTTTAACCAACTGCCTAGTAATGCAAGTGTGCCTGGACAGAATCAGTCTCCTTCCTCTGGCAGCTATGTAAATCCTTCTTATACTCCTACGAAAAGAGCATTTTTAACCAACTGCCAAGCAATGCAAGTGGGTCTGGACAGAATCCGTCTCCTTCCTCCTCTGGCAGCTATGTAAATCCTTCTTATACTCCTACGAAAAGAGCATTTTTAACCAACTGCCAAGCAATGCAAGTGGGTCTGGAAATAATCCGTCTCCTTCCTCCTCTGGCAGCTGACTATAAATTCTTCTTGCACTCCTACAAAAAGAGCATTATTAACCAATTACCAAGTAATGCAAGTGAGTCTGGACAGAATCTGTCTCCTTCATCCTCTGGCAGATGACTATAAATCTTTATTTCGCTCCTACAAAAAGAAACATTTTTAACCAACTGCCAAGTATTGCATGTGGGCCTGGACAGGATTAAAATTACTTTTTTTGTACTGGTCTAAGAAGGATTTATATAGTCAACTATCAGAGGAAGAAGTAGACTGATTCTGTCTGGAGCCTATTGCATTAGATATCAGAATGATTGAGAACATTACTTTTGTTGGGGGAAGTATCAAGGGATGGTCAGATGTCAGAGGGGGAAGAAGACTGATCCTGTCCAGAGCCCCTGGAATTACTTGGCAGTTGGTTGAAAATACTCCTTCTGTAGGGGTGTAAGAAGGATTTATATCATCATCTGCCAGGATAGAAAGGAGACTAGTTCTGTTGAGTGCCTGTTGCATTTCTTGACAGAAAATTTGAGAAGATTTCTGTAGAAGAAAGAAGGTATTTATATAGTCAGCTGCCAGAGGAGGAAGGAGACTGATTCTGTCCAGACCTCATTGCACTACATATCAGAATGGTTGAAAATGTTTCTTTTATTGGGGAAATATCAAGTAACAATATGGCCAACTGCCAGAGGGGGAAGAAGACTGATCCTGTCCAGAGCCCCTGGAATTACTTGGCAGTTGTATGAAAATACTCCTTTTGGTGTAAGAAGAGCTTATATCATCATCTGCCTGAATAGAAAGGAGACTGGTTCTGTCTAGTGCCTGATGCATTTCTTGACACTAGATCTAAGAAGATTTCTGTAGAAGTAAGAAGGTATTTATATAGGCAGCTGCCAGAGGAGGAAGGAGACTGATTCTATCTAAAGCCCATTGCTTTACTAGGCTGTAGGTCTGGGGAGTTTTCTTCTACAGGGGAAGTTAGAAAGGATTACATTGTCGGTGACATGTATAGAATCAGTCTCCTTCCCCCTCTGACAACTGACAATGTAATCCCTTCTAACTTCCAATGTAGAAGAAGACTTCCCAGATCTACTGCCAAGTGAAGCAATGGGCTCTGGACAGAATCAGTCTCCTTCCCCCTCTGGCAATAGACATGTAATCCCTTCTAACTTCCAATGTAGAAGATGACTTCCCAGATCTACTGCTAACTAAAGCAATGGGCTCCGGACAGAATCAGTCTCCTTCCCCCTCTGGCAATAGACATGTAATCCCTTTTAACTTCCAATGTAGAAGAAGACTTCCCAGATCTACTCCCAGGTAAAACAATGGGCTATGGAGAGAATCACTCTCCTTCCCCCTCTGGCAACTGACAATATAATCCTTTCTAACTTCCCCTGTAGAAGAAGGCTTCCCAGATCTACAGCCAAGTAAAGCAATAAGCTCTGGACAGAATCAGTCTCCTTCCCCTTCTGGCAACCAAGGAGGACAAATGGAAGTTAAAAGTGCATGATAAGATATATATCTAGTTGTTAGTGACCCCGCTAAGTCCATACGTGTAGTCATACCCTGCAACAATGGCCGTTATTCGCAGATGTGCTCAAGTCGTTCTCCATATTCCAACCAGAAGGCCACGTTCGGAGGCCCCGAGCCCACGGCGTTCCCAATGCCTACACACAGCGAGAGCTCAGTCTGCCCAACGTCCCGCGCCTGCCCGACCCTTCCGGGACCTTACCGCCCGCCGCGCACCGCCAGCGAGGACATGACCAGCGAC
>NC_134363.1:34212899-34227899 GCF_048569485.1 Anomaloglossus baeobatrachus | reverse complement strand
TTCACCACCATCAGTCCCGGTGGTCAGACCATCGTGCAGCCGCTGCTGGCAGGTGAGACGAAGGATCTCTGATGTCCCGGATGATCCTAATTTGCATGTATGGGGCTGGTCGTGGAGAAGGACAGTGCCGTTTCCTGAAAATAATGTCTTTATGTCTGATTTTTAATGAGATTTTATATACATATATTTATTTGTTATTTTCTTTTTATTTTTCATTTTATTTCTCATTTCATTTTATTTTTAATTTTAATTTTATTTTAATTTTATTTTTCATTTTCATTAAAATTAATTAAAAGTAAATAAAATAAAAAAAAAATATTTTTAATTTTATTTTTATTTTTTTTATATCCAAGGACAAAGCCAAATTCTTGCCTCCGGCCAGGTGGGGGTGTCTCCTGCCTCCACGCCTCCCATACCCCCGAGCAGCAGTGGCCAGGTCTTAGCAGCGATATACCCCTCAGTTGGCGCCAGCACACTGGCTGTGCCGGCCGCTGCTTCTGCACAAAACCTGGTGTACACTGTGGCCAGCACAGGCGTCGTGCCCGCCGCACCTACCACCATACTGCCTAAAGCCGTCACCTCTCCACCGACAATCAGCGCACCACCAGCACCATCCACAGGGGGGAGCGCCGCGCACGTCACAGCGGTCACCGGTAGGTGGGGTGTGACTAAGACTACACAGGGGGGTTTACTTCTGATCTAAGATTTGCTGCTTCTTTTGCTCTTATTCGGTTTACCTATTATGGTACAGTAAGGGTCAAAAGTTTGGGCACCCTTGTTCATGCAATGGTTTCTTTGTTCCTAATGGAGAGTGCACATTGTAGATTCAGACTGAAGGCAGCAAACTTTGAAATCACACAGACAAAAGAAACAAATCATCACTGTCATGAAAAGTGTTAATCAATATGGTGAAACTGGCTCTTGTGAACAACACCCCAGGAACAGAAGCTTAAAAATGACCTCTGCTGCAGAGGATAAGTTCATCAGAGTTACCAGCCAGCTGCAAATTGACAGCAGCTCAGATAACAGCTCTAATAACTGATGCACAGACATCAAGTAGCAGACATCTCTACCTCAGCTGTTAAGAGGAGACTGCGAGAAGCGGCCTTTATGGTCGAATTGCTGTAAGGAGGCCAATACTGAGGACCACAAACAAGAAAAGACTTGTTCAGGCAACACAAAGACTGGACATTTGATCAATGGAAATCTGGTATCAGAAATCTCAAATTTTGACTCAACCAACATGTATTTGGTGAGCGGTTTCTATATGTTTGGGGGAGGTGTGATGGTGTAGGGGGCCAAGGAGAAGGATGGAGGCTGTGTCAGGTGTCGTGGCCTTCACAGTCTCTCGGTTCAGCAGAGATGGCTTGGGATGAGTTGGACGCAGAGTGAAAGCGACGCAGCCGATAAATGTTCAGCACCGCGGGGAACTCCTTCACGACTGTTGGAAGCCATTCTAGGTGTAAACCTGAAAAAGCTACTGAGAGACAAGGGGCGTCCAGCGGTCATCAGAGTAAATGGAGGGAACTAGGAAACTAATGTAGGTGTCAACACATACTATTCTTTATTTCACACGTTTTTATTTACTCGTTTCCATATGTGTGCCTTCAGTATTTTGCTGCCTTCAGTCTGAATCTACAATGTGCACATCCCAATAAGAACAAGGAAAAACACTGCACAGGAGTGCACAAGAACAGGAGTGTCCAAAATTTTGACTGGCACAATACATAAAAATCTCAGAGACTTTGGAAATTACATTACTGATCCTGAGTTACCTTCTGTATTATACTCCAGAGCTGCACTCACTATTCTGCTGGTGCAGTCACTGTGTACATGCATTACATTACTGATCCTGATTTACCTCCTGTATTATACTCCAGAGCTGCACTCACTATTCTGCTGGTGCAGTCACTGTGTACATACATTACATTACTGATCCTGAGTTACCTCCTGTATTATACTCCAGAGCTGCACTCACTATTCTGCTGGTGCAGTCACTGTGTACATACATTACTGATCCTGAGTTACCTCCTGTATTATACTCCAGAGCTGCACTCACTATTCTGCTGGTGCAGTCACTGTGTACATACATTACATTACTGATCCTGAGTTACCTCCTGTATTATACTCCAGAGCTGCACTCACTATTCTGCTGGTGCAGTCACTGTGTACATACATTACATTACTGATCCTGAGTTACCTCCTGTATTATACTCCAGAGCTGCACTCACTATTCTGCTGGTGCAGTCACTGTGTACATACATTAGTGATCCTGAGTTACCTCCTGTATTATACTCCAGAGCTGCACTCACTATTCTGCTGGTGCAGTCACTGTGTACATACATTACATTACTGATCCTGAGTTACCTCCTGTATTATACTCCAGAGCTGCACTCACTATTCTGCTGGTGCAGTCACTGTGTACATACATTACTGATCCTGAGTTACCTCCTGTATTATACTCCAGAGCTGCACTCACTATTCTGCTGGTGCAGTCACTGTGTACATACATTACATTACTGATCCTGAGTTACCTCCTGTATTATACTCCAGAGCTGCACTCACTATTCTGCTGGTGCAGTCACTGTGTACATACATTACATTACTGATCCTGAGTTACCTCCTGTATTATACTCCAGAGCTGCACTCACTATTCTGCTGGTGCAGTCACTGTGTACATACATTACTGATCCTGAGTTACATCCTGTATTATACTCCAGAGCTGCACTCACTATTCTGCTGGTGCAGTCCCTGTGTACATACATTACATTACTGATCCTGAGTTACCTCCTGTATTATACTCCAGAGCTGCACTCACTATTCTGCTGGTGCAGTCACTGTGTACATACATTACATTACTGATCCTGAGTTACCTCCTGTATTATACTCCAGAGCTGCACTCACTATTCTGCTGGTGCAGTCACTGTGTACATACATTACTGGTCCTGAGTTACCTCCTGTATTATACTCCAGAGCTGCACTCACTATTCTGCTGGTGCAGTCACTGTGTACATACATTAGTGATCCTGAGTTACCTCCTGTATTATACCCCAGAGCTGCACTCACTATTCTGCTGGTGCAGTCACTGTGTACATACATTACATTACTGATCCTGATTTACCTCCTGTATTATACCCCAGAGCTGCACTCACTATTCTGCTGGTGGAGGTCACTGTGTACATACATTACATTAGTGATCCTGAGTTACCTCCTGTATTATACTCCAGAGCTGCACTCACTATTCTGCTGGTGCAGTCACTGTGTACATACATTACATTACTGATCCTGAGTTACCTCCTGTATTATACTCCAGAGCTGCACTCACTATTCTGCTGGTGCAGTCACTGTGTATATACATTACATTACTGATCCTGAGTTACCTCCTGTATTATACTCCAGAGCTGCACTCACTATTCTGGTGCAGTCACTGTGTACATACATTACATTACTGATCCTGAATTACCTCCTGTATTATACTCCAGAGCTGCACTCACTATTCTGCTGGTGCAGTCACTGTGTACATACATTAGTGATCCTGAGTTACCTCCTGTATTATACTCCAGAGCTGCACTCACTATTCTGCTGGTGCAGTCACTGTGTACATACATTACATTACTGATCCTGAGTTACCTCCTGTATTATACTCCAGAGCTGCACTCACTATTCTGCTGGTGCAGTCACTGTGTACATACATTACTGATCCTGAGTTACCTCCTGTATTATACTCCAGAGCTGCACTCACTCTTCTGCTGGTGCAGTCGCTGTGTACATACATTACATTACTGATCCTGATTTACCTCCTGTATTATACGCCAGAGCTGCACTCACTATTCTGCTGGTGCAGTCACTGTGTACATACATTACATTACTGATCCTGAGTTACCTCCTGTATTATACTCCAGAGCTGCACTCACTATTCTGCTGGTGCAGTCACTGTGTACATACATTACATTACTGATCCGGAGTTACCTCCTGTATTATACTCCAGAGCTGCACTCACTATTCTGCTGGTGCAGTCACTGTGTACATACATTACATTACTGATCCTGATTTACCTCCTGTATTATACTCCAGAGCTGCACTCACTCTTCTGCTAGTGCAGTTACTGTGTACATACATTACATTACTGATCCTGATTTACCTCCTGTATTATACTCCAGAGCTGCACTCACTATTCTGCTGGTGCAGTCACTGTGTACATACGTTACATTACTGATCCTGAGTTACCGCCTGTATTATACTCCAGAGCTGCACTCACTATTCTGCTGGTGCAGTCACTGTGTACATACATTACATTACTGATCCTGAGTTACCTCCTGTATTATACTCCAGAGCTGCACTCACTATTCTGCTGGTGCAGTCACTGTGTACATACATTACATTACTGATCCTGAGTTACCTCCTGTATTATACTCCAGAGCTGCACTCACTATTCTGCTGGTGCAGTCACTGTGTACATACATTACATTACTGATCCTGAGTTACCTCCTGTATTATACTCCAGAGCTGCACTCACTATTCTGCTGGTGCAGTCACTGTGTACATACATTACATTACTGGTCCTGAGTTACCTCCTGTATTATACTCCAGAGCTGCACTCACTATTCTGCTGGTGCAGTCACTGTGTACATACATTAGTGATCCTGAGTTACCTCCTGTATTATACCCCAGAGCTGCACTCACTATTCTGCTGGTGCAGTCACTGTGTACATACATTACATTACTGATCCTGAGTTACCTCCTGTATTATACTCCAGAGCTGCACTCACTATTCTGCTGGTGCAGTCACTGTGTACATACATTACATTACTGATCCTGAGTTACCTCCTGTATTATACTCCAGAGCTGCACTCACTATTCTGCTGGTGCAGTCACTGTGTACATACATTACTGATCCTGAGTTACATCCTGTATTATACACCAGAGCTGCACTCACTATTCTGCTGGTGCAGTCACTGTGTACATACATTACTGATCCTGATTTACCTCCTGTATTATACCCCAGAGCTGCACTCACTGTTCTGCTGGTGCAGTCACTGTGTACATACATTACTGATCCTGATTTACCTCCTGTATTATACCCCAGAGCTGCACTCACTATTCTTCTGGTGGAGGTCACTGTGTACATACATTACATTAGTGATCCTGAGTTACCTCCTGTATTATACTCCAGAGCTGCACTCACTATTCTGCTGGTGCAGTCACTGTGTACATACATTACATTACTGATCCTGAGTTACCTCCTGTATTATACTCCAGAGCTGCACTCACTATTCTGCTGGTGCAGTCCCTGTGTACATACATTACATTACTGATCCTGAGCTACATCCTGTATTATACTCCAGAGCTGCACTCATTATTCTGCTGGTGCAGTCCCTGTGTACATACATTACATTACTGATCCTGAGTTACCTCCTGTATTATACTCCAGAGCTGCACTCACTATTCTGCTGGTGCAGTCCCTGTGTACATACATTACATTACTGATCCTGAGTTACCTCCTGTATTATACCCCAGAGCTGCACTCACTATTCTGCTGGTGCAGTCACTGTGTACATACATTACATTACTGATCCTGATTTACCTCCTGTATTATACCCCAGAGCTGCACTCACTATTCTGCTGGTGGAGGTCACTGTGTACATACATTACATTAGTGATCCTGAGTTACCTCCTGTATTATACTCCAGAGCTGCACTCACTATTCTGCTGGTGCAGTCACTGTGTACATACATTACATTACTGATCCTGAGTTACCTCCTGTATTATATTCCAGAGCTGCACTCACTATTCTGCTGGTGCAGTCACTGTATACATACATTACATTACTGATCCTGAGTTATCCCTGTATTATACTCCAGAGCTGCACTCACTATTCTGCTGGTGCAGTCACTGTGTACATACATTACATTACTGATCCGGAGTTACCTCCTGTATTATACCCCAGAGCTGCACCCACTATTCTGCTGGTGCCGTCACTGTGTATATACATTACATTACTGATCCTGAGTTACCTCCTGTATTATACTCCAGAGCTGCACTCACTATTCTGGTGCAGTCACTGTGTACATACATTACATTACTTATCCTGAGCTACATCCTGTATACTACTCCAGAGCTGCACTCACTATTCTGCTGGTGCAGTCACTGTGTACATACATTACATTACTGATCCTGAGTTACCTCCTGTATTATATTCCAGAGCTGCACTCACTATTCTGCTGGTGCAGTCACTGTATACATACATTACATTACTGATCCTGAGTTATCCCTGTATTATACTCCAGAGCTGCACTCACTATTCTGCTGGTGCAGTCACTGTGTACATACATTACATTACTGATCCGGAGTTACCTCCTGTATTATACCCCAGAGCTGCACCCACTATTCTGCTGGTGCCGTCACTGTGTATATACATTACATTACTGATCCTGAGTTACCTCCTGTATTATACTCCAGAGCTGCACTCACTATTCTGGTGCAGTCACTGTGTACATACATTACATTACTTATCCTGAGCTACATCCTGTATACTACTCCAGAGCTGCACCCACTATTCTGCTGGTGCCGTCACTGTGTATATACATTACATTACTGATCCTGAGTTACCTCCTGTATTATACTCCAGAGCTGCACTCACTATTCTGGTGCAGTCACTGTGTACATACATTACATTACTTATCCTGAGCTACATCCTGTATACTACTCCAGAGCTGCACTCACTATTCTGCTGGTGCAGTCACTGTGTACATACATTACATTACTGATCCTGAGTTACCTCCTGTATTATACTCCAGAGCTGCACTCACTTTTCTGCTGGTGCAGTCACTGTGTACATACATTACTGATCCTGAGTTACCTCCTGTATTATACTCCAGAGCTGCACTCACTATTCTGCTGGTGCAGTCGCTGTGTACATACATTACATTACTGATCCTGATTTACCTCCTGTATTATACGCCAGAGCTGCACTCACTATTCTGCTGGTGCAGTCACTGTGTACATACATTACATTACTGATCCTGAGTTACCTCCTGTATTATACTCCAGAGCTGCACTCACTATTCTGCTGGTGCAGTCACTGTGTACATACATTACATTACTGATCCTGAGTTACCTCCTGTATTATACTCCAGAGCTGCACTCACTATTCTGCTGGTGCAGTCACTGTGTACATACATTACTGATCCAGAGTTACCTCCTGTATTATACTCCAGAGCTGCACTCACTCTTCTGCTGGTGCAGTCGCTGTGTACATACATTACATTACTGATCCTGATTTACCTCCTGTATTATACGCCAGAGCTGCACTCACTATTCTGCTGGTGCAGTCACTGTGTACATACATTAGTGATCCTGAGTTACCTCCTGTATTATACTCCAGAGCTGCACTCACTATTCTGCTGGTGCAGTCACTGTGTACATACATTACATTACTGATCCGGAGTTACCTCCTGTATTATACTCCAGAGCTGCACTCACTATTCTGCTGGTGCAGTCACTGTGTACATACATTACATTACTGATCCTGAGTTACCTCCTGTATTATACTCCAGAGCTGCACTCACTATTCTGCTGGTGCAGTCACTGTGTATATACATTACATTACTGGTCCTGAGTTACCTCCTGTATTATACTCCAGAGCTGCACTCACTATTCTGCTGGTGCAGTCACTGTGTACATACATTACATTACTGGTCCTGAGTTACCTCCTGTATTATACTCCAGAGCTGCACTCACTATTCTGCTGGTGCAGTCACTGTGTACATACATTACTGATCCTGAGTTACATCCTGTATTATACCCCAGAGCTGCACTCACTGTTCTGCTGGTGCAGTCACTGTGTACATACATTACTGATCCTGATTTACCTCCTGTATTATACCCCAGAGCTGCACTCACTATTCTGCTGGTGGAGGTCACTGTGTACATACATTACATTAGTGATCCTGAGTTACCTCCTGTATTATACTCCAGAGCTGCACTCACTATTCTGCTGGTGCAGTCACTGTGTACATACATTACATTACTGATCCTGAGTTACCTCCTGTATTATACTCCAGAGCTGCCCTCACTATTCTGCTGGTGCAGTCACTGTGTACATACATTACATTACTGATCCTGAGTTACCTCCTGTATTATACTCCAGAGCTGCACTCACTATTCTGCTGGTGCAGTCACTGTGTACATACATTACTGATCCTGAGTTACATCCTGTATTATACACCAGAGCTGCACTCACTATTCTGCTGGTGCAGTCACTGTGTACATACATTACTGATCCTGATTTACCTCCTGTATTATACCCCAGAGCTGCACTCACTGTTCTGCTGGTGCAGTCACTGTGTACATACATTACTGATCCTGAGTTACCTCCTGTATTATACTCCAGAGCTGCACTCACTATTCTGCTGGTGCAGTCACTGTGTACATACATTACATTACTGATCCTGAGTTACCTCCTGTATTATACTCCAGAGCTGCACTCACTATTCTGCTGGTGCAGTCACTGTGTACATACATTACATTACTGATCCTGAGTTACCTCCTGTATTATACTCCAGAGCTGCACTCACTATTCTGCTGGTGCAGTCACTGTGTACATACATTACATTACTGATCCTGAGTTACCTCCTGTATTATACCCCAGAGCTGCACCCACTATTCTGCTGGTGCAGTCACTGTGTACATACATTACATTACTGATCCTGAGTTACCTCCTGTATTATACTCCAGAGCTGCACTCATTATTCTGCTGGTGCAGTCACTGTGTACATACATTACATTCTTGATCCTGAGCTACATCCTGTATTATACTCCAGAGCTGCACTCATTATTCTGCTGGTGCAGTCCCTGTGTACATACATTACATTACTGA
Organism: Anomaloglossus baeobatrachus; assembly: GCF_048569485.1. Taxonomy (NCBI): domain Eukaryota; kingdom Metazoa; phylum Chordata; class Amphibia; order Anura; family Aromobatidae; genus Anomaloglossus; species Anomaloglossus baeobatrachus. The sequence continues at coordinate 34,219,021 of NC_134363.1, read as the reverse complement.
TCCTGAGTTACCTCCTGTATTATACCCCAGAGCTGCACTCACTATTCTGCTGGTGGAGGTCACTGTGTACATACATTACATTAGTGATCCTGAGTTACCTCCTGTATTATACCCCAGAGCTGCACTCACTATTCTGCTGGTGCAGTCACTGTGTACATACATTACATTACTGATCCTGAGTTACCTCCTGTATTATACTCCAGAGCTGCACTCACTATTCTGCTGGTGCAGTCACTGTGTACATACATTACATTACTGATCCTGAGTTACCTCCTGTATTATACTCCAGAGCTGCACTCACTATTCTGCTGGTGCAGTCACTGTGTACATACATTACATTACTGATCCTGAGTTACCTCCTGTATTATACCCCAGAGCTGCACTCACTATTCTGCTGGTGCAGTCACTGTGTACGTACATTACATTACTGATCCTGAGTTACCTCCTGTATTATACTCCAGAGCTGTACTCACTATTCTGCTGGTGCAGTCACTGTGTACATACATTACATTACTGATCCTGAGTTACCTCCTGTATTATACTCCAGAGCTGCACTCACTATTCTGCTGGTGCAGTCACTGTGTACATACATTACATTACTGATCCTGAGCTACATCCTGTATTATACTCCAGAGCTGCACTCATTATTCTGCTGGTGCAGTCCCTGTGTACATACATTACATTACTGATCCTGAGTTACCTCCTGTATTATACTCCAGAGCTGCACTCACTATTCTGCTGGTGCAGTCACTGTGTACATACATTACATTACTGATCCTGAGTTACCTCCTGTATTATATTCCAGAGCTACACTCACTATTCTGCTGGTGCAGTCACTGTGTACATACATTACATTACTGATCCTGAGTTACCTCCTGTATTATACTCCAGAGCTGCACTCACTATTCTGCTGGTGCAGTCACTGTGTACATACATTACTGATCCTGCGTTACCTCCTGTATTATACTCTAGAGCTGCACTCACTATTCTGCTGGTGCAGTCACTGTGTACATACATTACATTACTGATCCTGAGTTACCTCCTGTATTATACTCCAGAGCTGCACTCACTATTCTGCTGGTGCAGTCACTGTGTACATACATTACATTACTGATCCTGAGTCACCTCCTGTATTATACTCCAGAGCTGCACTCACTATTCTGCTGGTGCAGTCACTGTGTACATACATTACATTACTGATCCTGAGTTACCTCCTGTATTATACTCCAGAGCTGCACTCACTATTCTGCTGGTGCAGTCACTGTGTACATACATTACATTACTGATCCTGAGTTACCTCCTGTATTTTACTCCAGAGCTGCACTCACTATTCTGCTGGTGCAGTCACTGTGTACATACATTACATTACTGATCCTGAGTTACCTCCTGTATTATACTCCAGAGCTGCACTCACTATTCTGCTGGTGCAGTCACTGTGTATATACATTACATTTCTGATCCTGAGTTACCTCCTGTATTATACTCCAGAGCTGCACTCACTATTCTGCTGGTGCAGTCACTGTATATATACATTACATTACTTATCCTGAGTTACCTCCTGTATTATACTCCAGAGCTGCACTCACTATTCTGCTGGTGCAGTCACTGTGTACATACATTACATTACTGATCCTGAGTTACCTCCTGTATTATACTCCAGAGCTGCACTCACTATTCTGCTGGTGCAGTCACTGTGTATATACATTACATTTCTGATCCTGAGTTACCTCCTGTATTATACTCCAGAGCTGCACTCACTATTCTGCTGGTGCAGTCACTGTGTTCATACATTACATTACTTATCCTGAGTTACCTCCTGTATTATACTCCAGAGCTGCACTCACTATTCTGCTGGTGCAGTCACTGTGTACATATATTACATTACTGATCCTGAGTTACCTCCTGTATTATACTCCAGAGCTGCACTCACTATTCTGCTGGTGCAGTCACTGTGTACATACATTACATTACTGATCCTGAGTTACCTCCTGTATTATACTCCAGAGCTGCACTCACTATTCTGCTGGTGCAGTCACTGTGTACATACAGTATATAGTTCCACGGTGTGAAGTGTAATAATTGCTATCCTCCACTTCTGTCCCTTTTGCAGCCTCTTCGGTTACATTCAGTTTAGTGACACCAAAGCCGCAGCGAAACCTCCCAAAGCCTCCTCAGAAGGTGAAGGCCACCCTGGCCAGTATCCCGGTAGGATCGTATGAGGCCACCTCTCCTTCCCCCTGTGGACGCACCATTTCCCGGCCCGCACCTTTGCTGCTGCGAGAAGAGCCACCAGAACCAAAGTAAGAGACTTTTAAGATGTTCTCCACCAAAGTTCTCTACTGCCCGCTGGAGAAAATGATCACTCCACATCCATGAAATGCACACGGATGTAATAAGGAGGGTCCTCAGCTCAGGCCCCTCCATCTACAGCGATGGTTATTCCTTACCTTGTGTCTATCAGGTACACATCAGAGTCTCGAGGGACATCCCTTGTCCGAGAAGCTACAGCGGAGCAGTCGTCTTCCTCATCGAGCCCCTTTCCTGCCGCTCCACCTCGAGAGCTGGTGCCAGGAAAGCCCAGGCTGCCCGTTCCTGAGGAGCGACCGTCGCGAGAGATGTGGGCAAAGAGTGTGACGGAGGAGAAGTCTGTCGGGTCCCCTCTACCGAGCGGCGGAGGCTTTGGGATGTCTGACGTGAAGAGGGAACCTCCACCGTCACCTACTGTCAAAAAGGAGTCAGCGGTCAGTAGTCTGATGCCTGGTAGTAGTTATGGCACCCTCTGGTGGCCGGGGGGAGCTGCAGGCGCCCTCTGGTGGCCGGGGGGAGCTGCAGGCGTCCTCTGGTGGCCGGGGGGAGCTGCAGGCGCCCTCTGGTGGCCGGGGGGAGCTGCAGGCGCCCTCTGGTGGCCGGGGGGGGGGCTGCAGGCGCCCTCTGGTGGCCGGGGGGGGGGCTGCAGGCGCCCTCTGGTGGCCGGGGGGGGGGGGCTGCAGGCGCCCTCTGGTGGCCGGGGGGGGGGGGCTGCAGGCGCCCTCTGGTGGCCGGGGGGGGGGGGGCTGCCGGTGCCCTCTGGTGGCCAGAAGCTAAAAGGGATCATGTAAATTTTGTTTTACAGTATCCTACAGAATGGAAAGCCACCGTACCAGAGAGCCGCCCTGACGCCGCGCCTGCCCCTCCCCCACCTTCTTCCCCGGTGGCGTCCGCTTCCTCAGCAAGTGTTAGTGGGTCTCCCGGAGAGGCTGGCAGGTCCACAGGACCCCCGTCCGAGGTTCCTGACCGCAAAGATGGACCAGTGAAGAAGCCCAAGTTGCGTCCTCCACCCTTGAAGAAGACGTTTGACTCTGTGGACAAGTGAGTCTTTGCGGTTGCCTGCGCTCTCGTTACTTCTTAGCATCTGCTTTTCTTTGGGGTGAGCGGACTCCTTGTCCTAAGTCGCTCATGTCTCCGGCTCCTTACACCAGCAGGGTCCTGTCGGAGGTGGACTTTGAGGAACGTTTCGCCGAGCTTCCCGAATTCAAGCCGGAGGAGGTGCTGCCCTCGCCCACCCTTCAGTCTCTGGCCACCTCCCCACGAGCCATCCTGGGCTCCTATCGCAAGAAACGTAAGAATTCTACTGGTATGTGCCCCCCGTACAGGAGGAGTACGACGACCGGACCTCCTCGCCCATCGGTGATTACACCAGGCAACCTTGTCTATTTTTTTCTTTTGTAGATCTAGACTCCTCCACCGAGGATCCCACCTCTCCCAAGAGGAAGATGCGCAGACGTTCCAGCTGCAGCTCCGAACCCAACACCCCCAAAAGTGCCAAATGCGAGGGCGACATCTTTACGTTTGACAGGACCGGTAAGGTGCCCATCCGAGGGGACGTATCGGGTCCCGTTTAATATAGTCTCCCCTACGTCTGATCTGCCGGATCATCTCATTAAAGGGACGGAGGCGGACGACATGTTGGCTGAGCTGGAGTATGACAAGGTCCCCTACTCGTCTCTGCGCCGGACCCTCGATCAGCGGCGAGCCCTGGTCATGCAGCTCTTCCAGGAGCACGGATTCTTTCCTTCTTGTGAGTATTTCCGGGGGCAGAAATTGCCTAAATACAATGCTGGGATCAACTAGTGCAAACTAATTTAAAGGGGTTGTCCAGAATTCCAAAATCTTGGCTGCTCTGTTCTAGAATTCTGTCCCAACATTCCGTGGGGTTCTACTTTCTTATCCTGGGCAATCCCTTAAAGGGAACCCATCACCAGATTTTTCCATGTCTAATCCAAAACTACCCCCTTCAGCAGCGCCTGTGCTACGTTCCCCCAAATACCTTTTGAACCCCTCCTGCGCCGGTGTATGTAAATCCGGACGGTCCGATTCGGAGTCTGTCCCTTCTCCTCTTCCTGCGTCATCGACATAGCCGGCTGAAATCTCACGGCTGCAGCAGAGTCATCGCTGGATCGCGCAGACGCCCAATACATAACTGCGCATGCGCGAAATGGCAATGTCTCTGCGCAGGTGCGAGATCCTGCCCAGGTATGTGGATAACGCAGAAGACGTCATCCATGTATATAGCAAATGTGTAGAGTCCTCGTCGTTTCACGCATGCGCACGCTCTACCCGCGGTAGGACAGAGCAAAGTGTGCGCCTGTGCGAACCGGCGATGACGCTGCGAGATTTCACCCGGCTATGGGACGGCTATCAGCGCGGAGAGGAGGGACGGACGCCGCAGCAAGAATGCCAAAAGGACTGTACGGCTTTACATACACCGTGGGAGAGTTTCAAAAGGTGTTTGGGGGGATACGGGGGGGGGGGGGGGGGGGGGAGTCAGGGGCGAATATGAAGCTTTATGGAATGCAGCACAGGCGATGCCGGCGGTGGTAGTAGTTTTGATTTATATATGGAAAAATCTGGTGACAGGTTCCCTTTTAAAGGGAATCTGTCAGCAGGTTTTTGCTATGCAATCAGAGCGCAGCATGATGTACAGGCAGAGACCACGATTCCAGCGATGTCACATGTTGATAACAATTTTTTTTCTGTTCCAAAGCTCAGAACGTTGAGACCTGTATAACCCGACTCACACCACTGATTGGCAGTTTTCTGTGTACACTGCGCATAGGCAGAAAGCTGGTGATCAGTGCTGGAGGCGGGGTTGGACTAGGACTCACCTGACACCTAGTCCTGCCGTGATAAAACAGATTTTAATGAAACAGCTCAGTAAGTAACACACCGCTGGAATTGGGGTCTCAGCCCCTACATTGTGCTGCTCTCAGATTACATGGTAAAAGCTGCTGTGGAGATGATATATTGATGGAATTGGGGTCTCAACCCCTACATCATGCTGCTCTTAAATTACATAGTTACATTGATGGATTTGGGGTCTCAGTCCCTACGTCGTGCTGCTCTCAGATTACATAGTAAGATCTGCTGTGGAAGATGATGCATCACTGGAATTGGGGTCTCAGCCCCTACATCGTGCTGCTCTCAAATTACATAGTTAAATTAGCTGTGGAGATGATACATGGATGGAATTGGGGTCTCAGCCCCTACAGTGTGCTGCTCTCAGATTACATAGTAAAACCTGCTGTGGAGATGATGCATCACTGGAATCGAGGTCTCAGCCCCTACATTGTGCTGCTCTTAGATTATAGTAAAACTTATGGAGATGATACATCATTGGAATCGGGGGTCTCAGTCCCTACATCGTGCTGCTTTCAAATTACATAGTAAAACCTGCTGTGGAAATGATACATCACTAGAATTGGGGTCTCAGCCAGTACAATGTGCTGCTCTCAGATTACATGGTAAAACCTGCTGTGGAGATGATGCATCACTGGAATCGGGCTCTCAGCCCCTACATTGTGCTGCTCTTAAATTACATAGTTACATTGATGGAATCGGGGTCTTAGTCCCTACATCGTGCTGCTCTCAGATTACATAGTTAAATTAGCTGTGGAGGTGATACATGGATGGAATCGGGGTGTGAGCCCCTACATTGTGCTGCTCTCAGATTACATAGTTAAATTAGCTGTGGAGGTGATACATGGATGGAATCGGGGTGTGAACCCCTACATTGTGCTGCTCTCAGATTACATCCATTCACTGTGTCCTGTCTTCTCTCTCCAGCTCAGTCCACCGCTGCCTTC